>NC_142797.1:35590643-35890643 GCF_049724085.1 Artemia sp. Qi Xiang Cuo
ATGTGATAGTTTTTGTGTGTGTGTGTGTGTGTGTGTGTGTAAGTTTTTGTGTTTGTGTGTAAGTTTTGGCGTGTGTGTGTAAGTTTTGGTGTGTGTGTGTTTAAGTTTTTGTGTGTGTGTGTAAGTTTTTGTTCGTGTGTGTAGGTTTTTTTGTGTGTGTGTAAGTTTTTGTGTGTCTTAGCTATTGTTTGTGGATATAAGTTTTTTGTGTGTTTGTGTCAGTTTCTGTGTATGTGTGTGTGTATATGTGTAAGTTTTTGTGTGTGTAAGTTTTTTGTTTGTGTGTGTGTAAGTTTTTTTTTGTTTGTTTTTTTGTGTTTTTGTTTTTTTGTGTGTAATTTTTTGAGTGTGTGTGTGTGTTTTCGTGTGTGTTTGTGTGTAATTTTTGTGTGTGTGTGTGTGTGTGTGTGTAATTTTTTTTTCTTGTTTGTGTGTGTTTGTGAGTTTTTATGTTTTTGTTTTTTTTTTTTTTTGTATTTGTGATTATGTGTGTATTATTTTTCGTGTGTGTGTGTGAGTTGTTTTTTTTTTCTTTTTTTATTTTTTTTGTCTGTGTATGTGTGTGTGTGTGTAAGTTTTTGTGTGTGTGTAAGTTTTGGCGTGTGTGTGTGTGAGTTTTAGTGTGTGTGTGTGTGTGTAAGTTTGTGTGTGTGTGTGTGTAAGTTTTTGTGCGTGTGTGTGTGAGTTTTTGTGTTCATGTGTAAGTTTGTGTGTGTGTGTGTGTGTGTGTGTGTAAGTTTTGTGTGTGTGTAAGTTTTGGCGTGTGTGTGTGAGTTTTCGTGTGTGTGTGTGTGTTAGTTTTGTGTGTGTGTGTGTGTGTGTGTAAGTTTTTGTGAGTGTGTGTTAGTTTTTGTGTGTGTAAGTTTTTGTGTGCATGTAAGTTTTTGTGTGCATGTAAGTTTTTGAGTGGGGGTGTATGTATTTGTGTGTGTGTGTGTAATTTTTTTTGTGTCTAATCTTTTGTATTTGTCATTTCTGTAGTGTATATGTGTTAGTTTTCATGTGTGTGTGTGTGTGTGTGTGTGTAATTTTTTTTGTTAATGTGAGTGTTAATGTGTATGTGTAAGTGTGTGTGTGTGTGTGTGTGTGTGTGTGTGTGTGTGTGTGAGTTTGTGTGTGTGTGTTATATTTTGTGTGTGTGTAAGTTTTTGTGTGTTTATGTAATTTTGTTTGCTTGTGTGTAAGATTTTTTGTGATGGTTTTTTTTTTTGCGACTGTTATTTTTTTCTTGTGTGTTTAATTTTTTGTGTGTGTGTGTGTGTGTGTGTAATTCTTTGTGTGTGTAAGATTTTGTGAGTGTGTGTTTGTTTTTGTTTGTGTTTGTGTAAGTTTGTTTGTTTTTGTGTGTGTGTGTGTGTAAGTTTGTGTGTGTGTGTGTGTATGTTTGTGTGTGTGTGTGTGTGTGTTTTAGTTTTTGTGTGTTTAAGTTTTGTCTTGTGTTTGTGTTTTTTCGTGTGTGTGTGTTTTTGTTTTTTGTGTGTGTGTGTGTGTGTGTGTTTTTTTTTTTTGGTGTGTTTTTTTATTTTTTTTTTTTATTTTTATTTTTTAAGTTTTTGTAGTTTTTTGTTTTTTATTTTTTGTGTGTTTGAATTTTTGTGTGTGTGTGTAAGTTTGTGTGTGTGTGATTTTTGGCGTGTGGGTGTAAGTTTTTGTGTGTGTGTGTGTGTGTGTGTGTTTGTGTGTGTGTGTGTGTTTTTGTGTGTGTGTGTGTAAGTTTTTGTGTGCATGTTAGTTTTTTTGTGCTTGTAAGTTTTCGTGTGCATGTGTAAGTTTGTGTGTGAGTGTGTGTGTGTGTGTATGTGTAAGTTTTTGTGTGTGTGTGTGTGTGTGTGTGTAAGTTTTTGTGTGTGAGTGTAAGATTTTGTGAGTGTGTGTAAGTTTTTGTGTGCATGTAAGTTTTTGTGTGCAAGTAAGTTTTCGCGTGCATGTGTAAGTTTTTTGTGTGTATGTGTGTGTGTGTGTGTGTGTGTGTGTCATCCCGGCAGCGCTTCTCTGGTCCGGGGGACCTTTGGGGGCCGGGGGAGGGCCTTTGGGCACAGGGAGGGCCTTTGGGGGTCCGGGGGGGCAGTTGGGGGCCGGTGGAGGGCCTTTAGGACTCCGTTGGTCCTTTGGGAGCTCGATGGGCCTTTGGGGGGCCCGGGGATGGTCTTTGGGGGTCTGGGTGGGCCTTTGGGGGCGCCGGTGGCCCTTTGGGAGCTTGGGGGGCCTTTGAGGGTCCGGGGGGACAGTTGGGGGCCTGGGGGACATTTGGGGACCGGTGGAGGGCCATTGGGAGCTTGGGGGGCTTTTGAGGACCGGGGGCTTCCTTCGGGGTTGGGGTAGGAGGATTGGAACCCTTTGGGGTTGGGTTAGAGGACCTCACAACACTGTTCAAATGAAACTTGTGTATTATAACGACCACAGAGTTTCACCATTAAATTCTCTTCTAAAATGTCTTCAAAAATCATTTTTTAAAATGTCTCTATCTGTTTCGCCGAAATAGTTCCATAACCCGTCTAAAACAGTTTCGCCCAAATAATCCCTAAACGTAAATTCAGCGTGTTCCTTTTGTTTTTGGCATCTCTGCGCTAATGCATTTCAAATTAATAAGAAACCTTTTCGCGCGCTAAAACAATTCATCGCTAAGATGTTTCTTGCCTAATTGTTTCCATGGTCTTTGGTTATTAATATCCTTTGGAGTTCGACCAAAAGAACTGTTCCCGAGGCAAAGACATTAATGATTTGGATCTATTCCTGGAGAATCGTTTCTAGGGGGACATTTTTAAAGTCTGACAGATGATGTCATTGATCGATTGATCTGTCAAGAAAGGGGAAATTAATTTGTTGTTTCTAAGGGGAATTATTGATTCACGATAGGTGAATTGAGGTCGACAGCACAGGTGTTCTGACTCGTGACAGCATCACGTGGCTTATGGTTTTCTCAGTGAGAAAGTTCCTGTTTTTTCAAATTCTCACTGACAAAAACCATAAAAACATACAAAAATGTGAGAAAGTTCCTGTTTTTTCATTCTCACTGAGAAAACCATAAAACAGACATGAATTGCTTTTGACATCCATAAATGTGACAAAGTTACTGTTTTTCCATTCTCACTGAGAAAACCATAAAACAGACATGAATTGCTGTTGACATCCATAAATGTGACAAAGTTCCTGTTTTTCAAATTCTCACTGACAAAAACCATAAAACATCCATAATTTGATGTTGACATCCGAAAAAAACATCAAATAAATTGAACAACACACATAACCATCCATGAAAACAACCATAAATGTGACAAAATTCATGGTTTTTCAAGTGAGAAAATTCCTGTTTTTTCATTCTCACTGAGAAAACCATAAACCACGTGGTACTGTTCGGAGTCGGACCCCCTCCTCTACTGATAAAATAGATTATTATAGTCAATGTTTTGTACTTTAAAAAAGAAAACAACAAAGGTCTGAACTTCCAATGTAAAATAATTGTTTTTAAGTCTGTAATTTTACCTTCTGATTCCAAGTTAAGTCAAAAGTTGCTTGTGGCCAGTTTTTTTATCCAAATTTTTGGTACTTCAGCCATAAAGAAAGAAAACTACTCAGTAAAACTTCGGAGGCTAATTTCAGTACCATTATATTTTCAGAATGTCACAGGTAAAATTTTCTAAGCAATTAAATTGAAGTCCAAATTTTGCAGAAAAGAGGATTACCCAAAACAGTGGCTAATTAGAAATCCAAAATTAGCATCACAACACATGCAATAGGAATCACTGCGTTATCTAACTAGGGAAAAATTAAGATTTTGTCAACCAATGCTATATACTTAATAAGCCTGTATTTATTCTTTTGCCTTCTGTATAACTACGACAATTCTGCCCTGCTGAGAATTTGCAGATTGAAAGAAAATTTGTGTTAAAGTACCAATGAAAATGAAATATGGATGTTTGAATTTTTTAAGTGGACATTTAGACAACCATTTATATCTAAAAAGAAAGGAAAATTGGGAAGTCACGTTTTAGCAAAAAATACCTTTATTTACGGGTGTACGTTTTTGGTAGTCGCAGGCATCAAACTTAAAAAAAAAGAAATGTAGGGGAAAATAAGCTGAGAATATACGGCACCCAACAGCTTATGAAGGTGTCTTTAGGAATCAGAACATTCCGAAATTTTTTCAGATGATTAGCAATGTCAAATTTAACTAATTAATCTTTTCTTGTTCGTTTTCGTGGTTTGTCAGTATGAAAAAAGTGGTGCTTCCCTTAAAACTTCATAATTTTGAAACAACCAAAAGGAAAACCCCAGAAAATCGCTATTTTCTTGTATGAATAGACTTGAGGTGAGGTCAGGGAGAGGAATATGTTCTTATTTCATGTCCTCTGTGCTTTTCATATTTTAGAAAAAAAATCGCTATTGTGCACATCCTTGTTCTAAATAAAAGCCTGAATTTTCATCACTTAAGAGTTTTAATAATTACTATTTATGTGCCTGTGATTATTACAACATCACCATTTATGGGAAGAGCCCTGTAAGTGAAATGGAGTGAAATGTTACTATCTACGACGTCACTGTTCATTTAGAATATAAGGGTGGTTTTTTCGAAGTTCCCGGAAACACTTTCCTGTTCGGTCATACGTCTCGAAAACTGCTGGAAAACAAAAACAAGAAAGTGGAAAGCAAAGACCACTCTTGGTCTTAGAGCACGAAAACTAGTGAAATATGTCTGTTATAACGTAAGATAAATACAGGTATGTAAATATAAGGCAGTTAGAATGTCAAAGTTGGTAGTTAGCTAAAATGAAAAAGGTATATTTTACATGACCATTATAAAATCAAAGGTTGGTACCTATGCAGAGAGGGCGGGAGGTCTAATGGTAACTTTCTATCATGGATGTAAGTAATTCAAGTAATAAGTGTCATGGGTGATATAAAAGCCAACTTACCCAAGTAGTAAGGCTGGCGCTTCATATCCTGGATTTTCTGGAATGGTGGCTTCCAGATTTTGAATCCAGGACCACTATCTAGCTTACCTGTACTTTGGAATATGAGTTGGCCTTCTTCATCCGTGCATCAATAATCTTTGCTCCAAAATGTAGCCCTTTTATTCAATTTTAATGTAGCCATATTCTTCCATATCTGCATACTTCCATGTTCTTCGGCTTGCTTGAAAACCACGCCAGAAATATGGTGTCCAGCTTCACTTTTTACGATCCCTCTGGATTCACTTTCCAAAAAGCACAAAGCGTTTCCAGTCGCAAAAACCCAAAAATCCGTTGATTTTGAATTGAAGTTTTCAAGTATTTTCCAATAGGTTGCATAGGTTGCATCAAGACGCTGGGTAATTGTAGACAGAGAAAAGCCAAGACAGATAGTCCAAGTAATTGAGAGGCAAGTGTTTAAATGGCTGGGCAACCAATTTTGGTCCATATCCCACCTAGAAATTTCTAAAATCCTGATGCCCCCCTCACGATATTTTAATTTTCTTATTCAAATTTTAGGTGAATTCCCCGAAAGGAAGCTTAAAAGGCCATTATTTTGATATCTATTTTTGGGTCGTCCTCTAGTAATTTTTTTTATACTAATGAAAAATAACTGAAGACCTCTCTAATTGAACCCCCATGTAAATGAGCCCCAATGCAACTGAACCCTCATGCAGCTGAACTATACAGCTAGGATGACCTCCCTGTAACTGAGCCGCGCGTAATTGAAACCCTTATGCAACTGAATCCCCGTTTAACGGTTCCCTTCGCGCAACTCAATCCCCGTCTAACTGAACCCTCGTGCACTTCAACTCCTGTTTAACTGAACTTCCCGCAATTGAACCCCACTCAACTGAACAATCAATAATAATATAATAAACTCAACCATAGAAAAAAGGTATTTCTAATCTTAGAGCTAAGGCCCAAATTATACAACCCTTCCATCTTCCCATTCACACATTAAAACAAAAATATAATGTTTGATCAAGCAAGGGGAAAGAAATAAAAATCTGGTCATTTAGATGGAAAATAGATAAAACCAATGGTGTCATTTGGGTGGGGGGAGGGTGGCTGGGTTGGGCTATAGCTCCCCCCTGATTTTAGGAGGGGCCCAAAATCAGTAGTCACAATATATGTCTTTGAGTCCGTTCTGAATCTTTTCTGAGTCGTGTGTGACTTAGGTCTTCTCTGTTTGTGGACTTTGTAAATAGAACACCATTTTGTAAAACTATGGACTTTTTGCATTCCTAGTAGCCATAGACTCATTATTGTTAATAAATGTCGGACCGCATGGGATTTGGGAAATTCCTTGCGCTTTTTCTTCTTTGCTTCCAGTTAAGACACTAAATTTGAAACTTGATTTCGTTCAAAATCTTTATTCCATGAATTTTGTTTCTTGAATTATCCTAAAATTTAACCTCTTGAATTTTGAGAAAACCAAAGTGAGAATTTCAGACCAGTTATTTTTTCATATTTTCGGGAAAGATAATAAAAAGATATTGTATAAAAGGATAATTCAAAGAGTCTATAACAATCTTGAAGGACAGTACCTAATCTCATACACCAAAGATTATAACAAAATGAAAAAAAAGGCTCCGAGGTATTTAGAAGACCTCTTCTAGCGAGCTAATTATTGCGGCGGAAGGTTTTATAGAGAATTTTGAGAGGCACGGAAACCATAATTTCAAAGTTTTGAGCGCTACTGTTCGATTTGTTCAATATATATATATATATATATATATATATATATATATATATATATATATATATATATATATATATATATATATATATATATATATATATATATATATATATATATATATATATATATATATATATATATATATTTATTTATATTTATATATAAATATATAGTGTCGGAAGCCCGTCGGCTTCACCGCCGGGCCCCGGCACTCGGCAGGATTCTGTATAGGGATTCTCATTGTCACTTGTCTTCTAACGGCAGACATTTTCCCGTCTTTTCTCTTTTCAAAAATATTTGATTATTAAAGTAAGTCCGATCTCTAAGAACGATATCTACTATGCTTCAAACTTTTGGTTTTCTTTTTTAAGGTTTTTGAACTGTTGTAATCCCTTGTTAAAATATATACAAATGTTTTTGCAATTACCAGCCGCCGGCACGCCACTTGGCACGCGGCAACTATCAGTGTTTTTGCTCTTTACGCAATTAAATAAAAAAAAACAAGTTTTTTAAACTGAAAGTAAGGAGCGACATTAAAACTTAAAACGAACACAAATTATTCCGTATATGAAATGGGCGGTCCCCTCCTCTACGCTTCACTATTTACTCTAATGATTTTTATTGTTTTAAAAAATAAAGTTGTGAGACAGAGTCACACTTTAGCGTAAAGAGCGAGGCTTTGAGGAGGGGACATCCCCTTTCATATACGGAATAACTTCTGTTCGTTTTAAGCTTTAATGTCGCTCCTTACTTTCAGTTTAAAAGACTTTTTTTTTTTATTTAATTTCTGATCGTTTTTTAGTTAATGCAGCTTTTATTTGCTTAAAAATTTTACTTTTCTTTTGCTAAATGGATGTCTTTACAAATTAACTTACGTAACTAACTTCTATATTCGTATATTTTTCTTCTGGCAAAAAATACAAAGTTGCAGATTTTTGCATATATGAGCTTGAAACCTATGTAATAGGGTTTTCTGATACGCTGAATCTGACAGTGTGATTTTCATTAAAATTCTTTAACTTGTAGGGGATATTTCCCCCCTCTTTAAAAAGTCGAGTAAATTTTCTTAGGTTCGTAGCCTTTGATGAGCAATACTAAACTTAATAAAATTTATATATTTAGAATCAGCATTATAAACACATTCTTTTAATACATTTATTGACATCAAAATTCCGTTTTTAAAAGTTTCGATTACTATTGAGCCGTATCGCTTGTTTTTTTATTGTTTTTTTTTGTTACGTATATGTTATTACGTATATGTGGGGGTTCTCCCCTTAGTCAATACCACGCTCTTTACGTTAAAAGTTAAAAAAAAAAGTTTTTATTAACAAAACCCTGAATAACAAAAGCCGTTTAATTATAATAGATAGCTCTTTTTAAAGAACTAAAAAAAAAACTGTAGCTTACAGAGCGAGGTATTGCCTTGGGGGAGAACCCCCTCACTTACGTTATAATTTTTGTTCGTTTTAAGTTCCAATATTCCTTCTTACATTTCAGTTGAAAAAACTTGAATTTTTTTATTTAATTTCTGATCGTTTTTTAAATAATGCTTGGAAATCCGGCGCCCCCTTCATAGAAATGCCCCTTACCCCAAAGAAACATCCTCCACAGAAACTTCCCCCATGAAAACTTCCTTCATGAACAGATCCTCCAACATAACCCCCGACCCCCCCTTACCTACCCCTAACACAAAAAAAAACTCCTGAAAACTTCTGTATACTTCCCAATAACCAATACTATATGTTAACATTGGGTAAAGTTCATAACTTTTAGCCCTCCCTCTGGGAACGTCGGGGGATTAAGTCATCCTAAAAGACATATTTATCATATTTTCGACCATGCTGAACAAAATGCCTCTCTCAAAATTTTGATCGGGTGACTTTGGGAAAAAAATAAGCGTGGGAGGGGGCCTAGTTGCCCTCCATTTTTTTTGGTCACTTAAAAAGGGCACTAGAACTTTTAATTTCCGTTCCAATGAGCTCTCCCACGATTTTATAGGACAATTGGGTCGATACGATCACCCCTGGTAAAAAAAAAAACAAACAAAAAAACAAATAAACATGCATCCGTGATCTTTCTTCTGGCAAAAAATGCAAAATTCCACATTTTTGTAGATAGGAGCTTGAAACCTCTACAGTAGGGTTCTCTGATACGCTGAATATGATGGTGTGATTTTCATTAAGGTTCTATAACTTTTAGGGGGTCTTTTCCCCTTTTTTTGAAAATCAGCCAAATTTTCTCAGGCGTTTAACTTTTGATGGGTAGCACTAAACTTGATGAATGTTATATATTTGAAATAAGCATTGAAATTTGATTCTTTTGATATATCTATTGGTATCAAAAACCCGTTTTCTAGAGTTTCGGTTACCATTGAGCCGGGTCGCTCCTTACTTACAGTTCGTTACCACGAACTGTTTGATTTAGTGTCTTTTCATACTGTGTATTTTCAAAAGATATTTGATTAATAAAGCAAGTTCAATTTCTAACAACGATTGCTACTAAGCTTCAATATTTTGGTTTTCTTTCTTAAGGTTTTGAGTTGCTGCAATCCCTTGTTAAAATATATACAAATATTTTCGCAATTACCAGTTTTTTGCTCTTTACACAATTTAGTGTTTTCTCATACTGCTGTCCTGTTCAAAGATATTTGATTGTTGAAGCTAGTCTGATTTCTAACAACGATATATACTAAGCTTGAAACTTTTGGTTTTCTTTTTTAAGGTTTCTGAACTGTTTCAATACCTTGTTAAAATTTCTTGTTTTTCAAGCCAGTATATTTCCCTTGTTGTTCAAGTCAAGGGACTATAAGTTTCTCATATTGTGGGTTAGGACAAGGTGGTTCAAAAAGTGTACTTTGTTTTTTGATCTGAATCTAGTTTTAGGTGTTATGATCTATTTCATTTTTTACTATGGCGCGTGATAGTCTCTTAATAGGTTGCTAGCTACCGCTGCAACCCTGATAAGTCCAATGTACGCAAAGCTTTGTTATTCCAATGATCGTCTTTTAGTGTAATTATTATGCAAACTGCAAAACTGTTTATGGCGTCTGAGCAATAATATTACTTTTTTAATTCAAACTAAGAAAATACAAGAAACATTTTAAAATTAGTTTTCTTTTTTGTTCGATTCATCAAAAAAATCTGTGATTAATTAAATGGATTTGGTTGTTGCTTCCTCTACGTTATCAAGAGGACTTTTTTCCTTGTTCTTGTTTGATAAACAGGAAAAAAAAACTATGACTTTTCTTATTTGGAATAGTAAGAGACGAACTGCAGAAAATGAGGGATCAAACTAAACCCAACATGTGCCAGGGTTTGTTCTTTAATAGGATTCAGCCATTTGTACAGCCATGATACCGATGAAACTTTCATAATTCCCATTTATAATTAACCAGACCCATTCTTTATATAATTTTTTTAGCGCATTAACGAATTTAGTATCATGTCTTATATATAAAATACTTTTCATAAGTCTCTTTCTCATGCTTGTCAGCTGCACACCCGCTTGTCACGCGGGTGACCAGGGTTCGATACCCCGTTGGAGGGAATTTTTAATATACTGACTTTAAATATAACTTACATAAAATCAAAAAAATGAATTTTTTCAATTTTTACGTCTCGTCACTTATTACGTCATATATGGTTATTAGTAGAAAATCGGTGTTGTTTTACGTCACGTCACTTATTACGTCATTATTATTAATATTTCCGAATGACTTGAGTTCGTTCTTTACTATAATGAGATATATTCGATGAAACTTACATAGTCCTCTTATAATGAACTATATCGATCCTTTATGTAAACTATTTTTAGGAGTCAATGTATTTCTTAGTATTTCTTAGTCATGTGGCTATTGTATTTCTTAGTATTGGACGTGATCGTCTCTTACTAGGTTGCTAGCTACCACGACAACTCAGATCACTTTTTATTTCAAAATCCTTTATTTTAAAATTTCAGTTACTATTGGCTATAGATCGTCCATTAATATAAATTTATTATAATTATAAACTGTAGGACAATTATTGGATGTGCCCACCTCACCTGCCCAGAGTCTCAGGCAAGTGACCCTAAACTTGATAAAGCGGAAATAGGCTCAGATTGCTTAACTGAACTGAGGCAATGAATAGATACTACTGGGAAAGGGAATGGAGACGCTGGCCATCCGTGAACAAGTGCTAAATTGAGAGAGGAATTTGGGACAATATTTGGGGGCGCCCACCCGCCCAGAGTCTCGGGCAAGTGACCCAAAAATTTTAAAAATTTGTGAAAAATTGAAATTTTTTTCAGAATGTGTGGCTGAGCTTAGGCAACGAATAGGTACTATTTGAAAGATAAAGATGGCTTTAAACGATTGTTTGCCTGTTATTTCAAGCAAATTTATGGTCCTATGTCAATTCTAAATTCTTGGCTAATCTTTTTAAAGCAATAGGGAGTAGTGCCGTGTTTGCCTCTCATTATAGGCAATCCAATGGTCTAGTGTCAATTTTAAATTCTTGGACAACATTACAGAGATTCTAGGTAAACATGTCTTTTCAAAAACTAACAAACAAGTATGTGTCCAATAAGAGAGTCATGTATACTCCTGCTATTTACCCGTGCCCCAGCAATTTAAACATTTGCCTCTCAATTACTTGGACTATTTGTCCTGGCTTTTCTCTGTCTACAATTAGCCATGCCTTGATGCAACCTATGCAACCTACTTCAAAATACTTGATAACCTCAATTCAAACCAATTGAAGTTGACTTGAAGTAATCAAGTATTTTGCAGTAGGTTGCATCAAGACATGGCTAATTGTAGACAGAGAAAAGCCAAGACAGATAGTCCAAGTAATTGAGAGGTGAATGTTTAAGTGGCTGGGGCACGGGTTGGCAGGAGTATGCATGACTCTCTTATTGGAACATACTTGTTTGTTAGTTTTTGGAAAGGCATGCCTGCCTAGAGTCTCAGGCATACTGACCAAGAATTTAAAATTGACATAAGACTGTTAGATTGCCTATTTGGAATAATAAGAGTCGAACCTCAGAGAATAAGGCAGCAAACTAAGTCCAATAAGTGCCAAGGTGATTCTTTGCTAGGTTTCAGCCTTTTCTGCAGCCACGTTAACAAGGAAACTTACACAGTCCCCATTTATAATTAACTATACTGATCCTTTATATTAAAACAATAAAAAGTTTCTTTGTTGACATGTGTATTAAACATGATTGTTCTTGTTTATAGACATATCTTTTTTACTATGGGGTAGAGCTCTTTCCTTATTATGACCTTTACGTAACGATGGGCATCTTATCGTTCCTTACTATAATACCGATGAAACTTATATAATCCCCAGTTTTGATGAACTAAATCGAGCTTTTATGTAAATATATAAGAACTTCAGCTATCTCTACGACCATGATACAGATGAAGCTAACATAATCTATATTTAAAGTGAGCTTAATAGTTCTTGAATATAATTTTAATAAAGTAGATCGAGCTTTTATATAATTATTTATTTTTTTAGTTAATATAGGCTAGAGTTTGTTCCTTATTATAACAAACAGGAAAAAACCTATGGCTTTTTGTTCTTTGAAATAGGAAGAGACGAACCTCAAACAATCAAGTAGCTAACTAAGTCCATTGTATGCAACGGTTTGTTATTCCAAGTATTGTCTTTTAATGTAAAATCATATGAACAGTCACAGTAACCAAAAGCCTCAAAGATGTAAGATTTGCGATGAGAAATTACGATAAAGACTGAAAAGAGTTTGAGCGATCATTTAAATACTCACACCGGTGCTAGGTCCTATAAGTGTAAGCAATGTGATAAGGTTTTCAACTCAGATAAGGGTTTAAGAACCATAAGAAAATTCACAAGGGAAAGACATTCATAGAAAAAAGTACAGCTGTAAAATATACAGTGAAGTGTTTTCAGTGTCTGCTTATCATGACCTACATGTTGCTTTACATGTAAATCCCAACCCTTTTAGTTGCGAGTTCTGTAGTAAGAGTTTCAATTATAAGAAAAACATGGTGGCCCACGTGCAGCGTCTGCATCCTGATCGTAATCCATTTAAATATAAGCTATGCGATAAGACTTACGATTCAATGAAAAAAAAAATTGTGTTCACATTAGTTCTCGCGCTTGTGACAAAAAAGACAAATCGTCTAAAAAGATGAAAAATCAAAGCAAATCTATAGAGGAGAGCAGAAAGATGAATGTTGAGAAAAAGGTGAATCTGTTTGTGTGCAATATTTGTGCAAGGTTGAGCAAGGTTGCAGCCATTTCCCCTCGGGAGAGCGATGCCAATTTTGGATATGTTAATAAGCTCTATCGAATCTTCGAATTTTTTCTATCAAATGTTGTAAATATAATTTTTATTGCAATTTGTTCAAGGTCCAACCGTATTTTCACTGTACTATCAATAATAATTATTTGATTCATTCAGGGTATGCGCCTTTATTTTTTTGATATCTAGAAATTAATCCATTTTTTCTGTTTGATCATAAATTTGCCCAACGATATTATTCAGTAAATCTAAAATATAACATAAACTTTTATTTTAAGGTGTATCTTTCCTCCAAAGCCTAATAAATAATTGAGTCAAACTCGAAACGAGCAGAAGATAAGATGAGTAGGGCTGAAACCCTCATGCCTTCTAAAGATCAGCACAAAATTTGCACTTTACTGAAAACAATATACATTTTAAATATTTTCTCTTTGTATAAATATATATATATATATATATATATATATATATATATATATATATATATATATATATATATATATATATATTTATATGTATATGCTATCTTTATATGTGACCAATATTTGTGTATATATGTAAGTATATATGTATTTTCTCGAAAACGGCTCCACATTGGTTCAGGAAAATTGGTATCTTGGGATATTCTCGCATAAAAAAACGATATAGATAGATCAGAAGTCTGAGAAAAATCGTTAAGAGCCTTAATTTTGTTTTTTGCAAACGACGTCATGTAGTAAAAATTACAATGACGTCATGCACGTAAAAAAATTACAATGAAGTTGAAAATCAAAATATGGACTAGATAAATCGTTGGAAGAAAAAGAAGTGTTTGTCCCACCACCTGAACTTGGACTTGACTTGCTTTATTCACTACTAAATACAAAATAAACTATATACAAGCAACCGCCCGGGGAAGCCTCAAAAAACCTGATGAAAGACGGCTGCAATCCTCTAATTCTCAACCTTTTATAGTTCTAATTCTTTCTAATTCTCAACACTCTCTCTCAGTTAACCAATAATACCAAAATCTAAGAAAAAAAAAAAAAAAAAAAAAAAAAAAAACTGAGACATTAATAATAATAATGACAATAATAATAAATTACCTGCCCTCTCCCAATAAATGTTTTTTTATTTTTACTTTAAACGACCCAATGTGTTCAGCTTCCCGAACGCCAATTGGGATATCATTCCAAATAGCCGGAGTCAAATACCGAATTCCGAAACCTGCACGTGTGGTGTCTCGATACTCAACCGTAAAATTTTCCACCTCTCTAGTCGCATACCTGTGGGGTGAACTATTTACGCGAAAAAAATTTGTAAAGACTGGAGGACATACATCATTCCAACATCTATAGGCAAAAATAGCAGCTTGGTAATCGCGAATCTGACCAATGTTAAGCACTCTTAATTTTTTAAAACATGACGCGGTATCATTCACATTTTCAATATAATTCCCAAGAAGACGTACTGTTTTATTTTGTAAAATCTGCACTCTTTTGAAATTTGCATAGAAATTGCTAGACCAAATGACACAACCATAAGAAATATAAGGCGCAACAATACTATGATACAATAATAAAAGAACCGATAATGGTAAAAAATGCTTCAAACGACGCAAAATTCCCAGACCTCTAGCAATTTTAGCTGCAACAAGATCACTATGGTGCTTCCAAGACAAATTTTAATCAAGCTGGAAGCCCAAATAACGCACCTCATGCACCTGTGACAAAGGCTTACCATTAAAAAATATCTCTCCATCAACACTCGGAGGCTTACCAACTCTCCTAAAAATCATAAAATTAGTTATTTTAACATTAACTGACAAAAGGCTGAAACTTGTAAATACATAAAATAACTTTAAAACCCTATTTACTTTCAACAATAGATCATCAATCATTCGACTAGACATAGTTAAAGCAGTATCATCCGCGAAAGTCGTGATAAAATACTCCGGTAAGTAAAAACGCATTGAATCAACATACACAAGGTACAGAAGTGGTCCCAAGAAAGATCCCTGAGGTACACCACACTTAACTTGATAGGGAGAAGAAAATGCATCATTTAAAACAACTTGAATAGATCTTCAGCTTAAAAAAATATCAAACCTTTTCAGATAATTACCACAAACTCCAAGGGACTGTAGACGTGTGAGTAAAATTTTAAAATCCACTGTATCAAACGCCTTTCTAAAATCAATAAAAACAGTCAAAGGGATTTTACCACGTTCAAAGCATCTATTTACAATATCACAGAGAGAATGCACGGCGTCCAACGTCGAGTGACCTTTCCTAAAGCCGAACTGAGTTTCACTTAATATCCCTGCTTTCGAAAGGTAATCATGTAGCATTGTATGCACGATTTTTTCAAATATTTTTGAAAATAGGGGACGGATTGATATAGGTCTATCATTTTTAATTTTTAACTTATACAAATCGTTATGGAGGGTGATGACTGTTTCTTTGTTAAGCGCATCGGGGAATACCCCAGTTTCCAGGGAAAGATTGATTACGTGGACGAGACATGGTATTAAATAACACATCACTGATTTAAAAGCCTTCAAATTAATTCCATCTGTCCCTGCGGAATTCGATTTGATTGTTTTCACAACCTTCAGAATTTCATCTCGAGTACACGGTTGAAATTCAATTTCATTTCCAATTCCTCTTTCATCCAAAAATTCGTCCTCCAAGGAATCATTATTAAAATTCATTAACCCTTCTGTCTGCACATTTTGACCAATACTTGAAAAGAACTCAGCAAATTTATTAGTAATAATCGTTTCATCACTCACTGCTTCTCCTTGAATCAGCAGCGAATTGGGTGGAGCTTCTTTCCTCTTTCCTAGTAGGCCATTTATAAACTTCCAAATTCCTTTCGCATTATCCTTATTTAAAATCAGTTTCTCAGCAAAATATTCTTTTTCTGCTTTTCTTCTCATTAGAGTTTACTTTATTGCGTATAATTTTTAACTCTTCCAATTTCTTGACACACTTACTATTTAAATAATCTGTATACACTTGATTTCTTAAATCTGACGCTTCAAGAATTTCTGTAGTTATCCAAGGCTTCCTGGGTTGATCCTTATGCGGTTTCATAAATTTAACTGGGCAAGTCTTGTCATAAATTGGCTGTAAGATCCCCATCATGCAATCAAATGCCCCAGAAGCGTCATCTTTTATCTCCAAAATCTCGCTAAGATCAGTGCTGCTTAACTCATCACCAAACCTCTGTAAGTTCTCTTTTTTTAACGACCGAGTCATCACTTTTTTTCTTTCATTTCTTTTTATGCGGACACAAGGTACCGTTCCGAGAATTGGAAAATGGTCAGAACAAGGGTACAGAACCACATCAGCATAACTACGGTCTAGGTACTTCGAACCAACAAAAATATTGTCAATGAGAGTAGCTGAATGACTCGTAACCCGTGTTGGAATATTAGATAGGGGAAAAAGATCATTAGCAGCCATCAAATTAAAAAAAATCAAGATTCACTCCATTCAGCGATAGCAGATCAAAGTTAAAATCACCCATACAAACAAAATCTAAACCTGTCCGAGACACCGCACGCGTAAGTTGATCAAATCCACGCTCAAAATCTTCCCAGCTTGCGCTCGGTGGCTTATACACAATAGTAATCAAACATTTACTACTACCCAAATTTAAATCTATACTAAAACTTTCAAACTTACCCTCTATCCAAACATCAATATCATTTCTTACTTGGTATGTCAATGACTTTGAAATCAAACACGCAATTCCCCCTCTGTGAAGTGACATCCGGTTTTTAGCCTCCAAATTATAATCTGGAAAAGAATACAGCGAGAAAGAGTGTTCCTGACTTAAAAAACTTTCAGAAATACCAATAAAACTAATTTTTCCTTGAGAATCAGAAAGAAATTGCAACACATCCTCATAACCAGTAGTGAGGTGACAATTCCAGGCACATAAACCCAACGAATCGGCTTCCCCGGGGTCTAACTTCAATCTTTGGACATAAGCACTACTTTTTAACGGTTGAAATCTAACTTGGTTCATACACGGTTCTGCATCTCTTGCTATTGGTGCCGATAAAACTTCTTCTAGACGAAAAGGTCGGCTCATTAAATCATCAAGTGAAGAACCAACGAAAGTAAATAAATAAACATATAACATATCTCTCTAAATGAAAAAAAAAAGAAAAAAAAAGTAAGAAACAAAAAATAGGAGACCAAGACATTTTTTTTGCAAATAATAATAAAAAGACTAAAACCAAAAACGAAACAAAACGGATCCCTCAAAAGAAAAGGAAAAGCAAGAATAAAATAAACGGGAGACCAAAACAGTTTTTGCTAACAATAATAAGAATGAAAAAATCGCGAAAAAGAAAGAGAAAGAAAAAGGGCAACAAAGCTGTACAGAGAAGAAAAAACGACAGAAAACAACACAAATACTAATTCAAACGCATTCAGCAAGGGACCTTATTTTCCGGGAAGACGGTTCACCAGGTAGCTTCACTAGTATGTTGCCCCGGTCGGTCCATACATTTTTAACACCAAAGCGATCCCTTGCGCCATTTAGCAGGTCGCGACGTCGCTTTGTAAGGGATTCCGACACAAAGATTCCAGACCCAGCTAATTTAGACTTATGTAAGAACACTTTTCGAGCAACTTCTTTACTAACAAATCGCACTAAAACTGGGGCAACTTTGTCACTGGTGGTATGAGGCCCATTCATTCTAAATCGGAAAACACTTGATAATTCACCAGAAGATATACCAGTAACACCCATCCGTGTCGAAAGGCCACTGAGCATAGTCGTTTTAAGGTCAACTCCTGGCTTTTGCTTCAGACCGTTGAAAACAAGACTGTCCAACCTATTTTCTTGATCAATATCGTCTAGCTTGACTTCGATTTTTTCAATTTGATTCTCCAGATTACGGGTTTGCATTCTATACATTTTCAGCTCAGGCTCGATACGGTCTAATATGGGGTTGACCCCTAGTGACACATACTTATATAACTCGCTAATTATAGTCTCAGCTGAATCTTTAAGACCAGATTTCGCACTCGAGCCATACTTGGCAGAAACCTGACGAGTTATCTCTGTAACTACAGATTCCCTAGTTTTCTCTAGCTCCTAATCTGTAGCGGAAATTAGCGCAAATAAAGCAGACTGTGAACCGGGCAGCGCGGCAGCTTCATCCGGTACTTTTAGTGCCGCAAATGCTTTTGAAATAGACCTGTAAATGTCAGGAAAACGCTCAAGTTCCTCAAAAGCGTGTTTCACATTCTTCGCAGTTTTAGTGGAAGCCTCTTGAATATTATCTTTCTACGATACAAGATTATTCCCAGAAACAATTTGCTCGTTATGATCCCCGTAACAAAAGATCAAATAGTTAGTTCGCTTTCCATCATTTTTCGTAATCATCAGAATTCGTACAGGCCACAATGGATAGCCTGCAAATTTCGCCAGTGCAAGATCGAATTGCTTGAAAGACGTCATGATTAGTGTGAGAAGGAAAAACCAAAATTAAAAATGAAAAACTAAAATGAGAATTATCTTGTAGTGGGCAGGCCCACGGAAGGTGTTGATAATCACCGCTCTTGCAGGGTGGCCCAGCGGACCATAGAGGCCAGCGACGTTTTTTTTCCACCGTTTTATTACATCCAAAACAGCCATAGCATCTAATTATTAACAAAATAACTAAGCCATAGCAAGTCCTTTTTTCTTTTCACAAAACGTGAATACAGCGAAACGAAATAATTCACTTATTGCGAAACTATCCACTGTAATTTATTCTAAATTTAATCCGGCTTAAAAACAAAACGGGTGTTTACAGGTCAGATGCCAAAAAAGAACTGGCTCGGCAATATGTCTTTCATAATGACAAAAGACAAGTCAAGGCAAAAGAAGAAGTCTTTGTCCCACCACCTGACCAATTAAAAGAAACAAAGGTAGTTAACAATGCCTTCCATACCTTTGAAAAATATAAAAACTGGACTAGATAAATCATTGGAGGAAAATTTTTTTTTGTCCCACCACCTAAACAATTTAAAGAAACAAAGGTTCGGCGGCATGTCTTTCATAATGACAAAAGACAAGCCGAGGCAAAAGTTAAAGGTCCAATAAAAATTACAGAAGCACCACTGTAATTTTACAAAGGCACCACTTCTAATTTAAGGTCCATTTGGACGTCATGACATCAAACAATTCGTGGTAACGAACTGTAAGTAAGGAACGACCCGGCTCAATACCAACTGAAACTCTAAAAAGCGGAATTTTGATACCAATAGATACATCAAAAGAATTGGATTTTTATGTTGATTTCAAATATATAAGGTTTATCAAGTTTAGTCTTATCCATCAGAAGTTACGAGGCTGAGAAAATTTGCTTTATTTTCAAAATAAGGGGAAACCCCCTAAGAAGTCATAGAATCTTAATGAAAATCACACCATCAGATTCAGCGTATCAGAGAACCATACTGTAGAGGTTTCAAGCTCCTCATATGCAAAAGTGTAAAATTTTGTATTTTTGCCAGAAGAAAGATCACGGATGCGTGTTTATTTGTTTTCTTCTTTTACCCAGGGGTGATCGTATTGACCCAGTGGTCCTAGAATATCGTGGGGGGGCTCATTCAAACGAAAATCAAAAGTTCTAGTGCCCTTTTTAAGTGACAAAAAATGAGGGCAAGTAGGTCCCCTCCCACGCTCTTTTTTCCCAAATTCATCCGATCAAAATTTTGAGATAGCCATTTTGTTCAGCATGGTCAAAAATATAGTAACTATATCTTTTAGGATGAATTAATCTCCCAAAGTCCCCGGGGGAAGGGCTGCAAGTTATGAACTCTGTCCAATGTTTACATACAGTAGTATTGGTTATTGGTAAGTATACAGACATTTTCAGGGGGGTGTTTTCTGGCAGTGAGCGGGGGGGGTCGGGGTTTACGTCAGAGGATCTTTTCATAGAGGAAGTTTTCATGGGGGAAGGGACATTGCTATGAAGGGGGTGCCAGATTTCACAGCATTATTTTAAACAAGTTTTTCAACTGAAAGTATAGAGCAACATCAAAACTTAAAACGAACAGAAATTATTACGTATATGATTGGATTCACCCCCTAGTCAATACCTCTTTAGTCAATTGCTCTTTACGCAAAAGTTTTTTTTTAGTACTTTCATAAGAGCTATTTATTCTAATTAACGGCCTTTGTGATTAAGGGGTCATTTTTAAAGAATTGGAACAAAATTCGAAATTTAGCGTAAAGAGCGAGGTATTGACAAGGGGGCGAACCCCATAATTACGTATTAAAAATATATGAATATAGAAGTTCGTTAGGTAAGTTAATTCGTAAGTTACGTATGTTTATAATAAAAATGTTAGTAAATAAAATTAAACAACTTTCGAGAAAGCCATTTAACCAAATAAAGTAAAATTTATATGCAAATTTCGTTTTAATTATTCATGTACGGTGAGCCAAAATCAAAATCTGTATTAATTCAATAGCGTTCAGAAAAAGCGACACTAAAAATTAAAACGGACAGAAATTATCCCGTATATGAAAGGGGCTGTCCCCTCCTCAACGCCTCACTCTTTACACTAAAGTTTGACTCTTTCTCACAACTCTACTTTTTAAAAAAAATAAAAAACTTTTGCGTAAAGAGCGAGGCGTTGAGGAGGGGATAGCCCCTTCCATATACGGAGTAATTTTTATTCGTTTTAAGTTTTAATGTCGCTCCTTACTTTCAGTTAAAAAACTTGTTTTTTTTTATTTAATAAAAAAAAAGTCTCAAATCATCTGCATCTAGAAGACATGTGATATATATATATATATATATATATATATATATATATATATATATATATATATATATATACTATATATATACTATATATATACTATATATATATATATATATATATATATATATATATATTTATATATATATATATATATATATATATATATATATATATATATATATATATATATATATATATATATATATATATATATATATATATATATATATATATATATATATATATATATATATATATATATATATATATATATATATATGTGTGTATATATGTATACTATACGAGGCAACGCTATAGCGTTGCCTATAGTAAAGGCCATACAGCTCTAATGTTTTATTATTTATTAATTAAAAAAAAACTTTCCGAAAAACAAGTTTTTCAAAGAAAAGTAAAGGACATTTTAAACTTAAGTTCAGCAGATACAAATACCTGTTAAAATTCAAACTCAAAAAGACCAGAAATTAATATTAAAGAATAAATGAAACCCAAAACGAACATAAATTAAGTAAACAATCATAGCAAAAAACATACAACAAGTAATGATATAAATGTATAAATAAATCTTAAAGCGAGTAATGCTTAGACTGAATATGAAAATGAAGCTTAAAACGAAAAAAAATATTTTGCTATTGAAGCATAAATGAAACTTAAAACTAACAGAAATTAAATAAAGAATCAATGCAAACAAACATACAATATATATTAATGTAAATGAATAAATAAATATTAAAATAAGTGAAGCATCAGTTGAATATGCAAATCAAGATTGAGACGGACAAAAATCATTACAAACAAGAGCTTGGGTAATGCTTCTTTCTCTCACTTAAAAAGTCGGAAGCCTTCTGCACCATTTGCAATCTATTGAATATGAATTTTTTTACAAATATCTTCTTTGGCAATTTACATTAAAGACAAGCATTAAAATTATAGTAAAATTTTGAACTGGCGAGCTTTCAGCAATTAATATCACTATACATAAAATTTTCAGTTTAATTTATTACTTCTTTCTAAAGTTGTTCTAGACTTTATAGTTTCACTACAAACAAGAGTTTGGATACTGCCCCCTTTCTTAACTGTAAATAAAAAACCAAAAGCCTACTGCATCATTGGCGCTTAACTGAAAACAAATTATATTACGAACATTTTCTTTTCTATTTCTTAGAGGATTGAAAATAAAAATAAAATTAAAGTGAAATAAATTCTTGAACTGATGGATCTTTCAATCGTTAGTATCATTATCTATCAGATATTAAATTTGATTTTTTTAATAGTTTCTAAGAATGTTCAAGGCGCATATGATTTTCAGTAATGCACCAGTGACACATTAGGTTTTGGACTTTTATAGCGAGAGAAAAAGCCAATACCTGAACTCTTGCTTGTAGTGATTTTTGTTCGTTTCAAGCTTGATTTGCATATTCAATTTAAGTTCCACTCGTTTTAAGATTTATTTATTCATCTACATTAATATTTATTGTATGTTTGTTTGCATTGATTGTTTATTTAATTTCTGTTCGTTTTAAGTTTCATTTATACTTCAAAAGTAAAATATTTTTTTTTCATTTTTAGCTTCATTTTCATATTCAATCTAAGTATTACTCGCTTTAAAATCTATTTATTCATTTATGTTATTACTTGTTGTATGATTTCTGCTATGATTGTTTATTTAATTTCTGTTCGTTTTTGTGTTTCATTTATTCTTTAATAGTAATTTCTGGTCATTTTGAGCTTGAATTTTAACAGGTATTTGCATCTGCTGAGATTAAGTTTAAAATGGCCTTTACTTTTCTTTGAAAAACATGTTTTTCGGAAAGTTTTTTTTAAATTAATTTTTGTTCGTTTTTGATTGCAAAAAGTTTCAAGTTTTAAAAAATTACTTCTTTCAAAATCAAGCTTTAAAAAAAAAAAATCAAATCTTCATCAAAGTATCAAAAGTATCAAAGTATCATCAAAGTGAAAAAATGGGTTTGTGTCAACCTCAGAGTTTTATTATCTGATGTTTGAACTATTTTTTTTTAACAAAATGGCTATCTCAAAATTTTTATCGGATGGGTTTGGGGAAAAAAATTTGGGGGGGGGGGGGGTAATGCCCCTTTGGTATCTTTTGACTCTTTAAAAGTGAACTAGAACTTATATTTTCAGTCAAATGAGCCCTCTCTGAAGTTTATACGAGCATCCCTTCTATAAGAACCATATACACCCCCAGAGTAAACATACAACGCCTGCCCCCGGGCCCTGAGGGGTTGTATCGGCCCCGGAATTTTGATATCTGATGTTTGAACTATTTTTAACAAAATGGTCACCTCAAACTTTTATCGTATTGATTTATCCATCCGATAAAACCAAAGGCATGGAGGGCGGCAGGGGCTAGTTACCCTCCGATCCTTTTTTACTCTGAGAAAATGAACTAGAACTTTCAATTCCCATTCAAATGAACCCTCTCTGAAGTTTATACGAGCATCTCTTTCATAAGGACCATATACGGTCCCAGGACATAGCTTACAATGCCTGCCCCCAGGCCCTGGAGGGTTTTGTCGACACTGGAGTTTTTGTTATCTAACCTTTGAACTATTTAAAAAAAATGGCTATCTCAAAATTTGTATTGGATGGGTTTGGGGAAAAAAGGGTGTGTGGGGTGGGGCTAGTTGCCCTCGGGTATCTTTTGACTCTTAAGAAGTGAACTAGAACTTTCAATTTCCAATCAAATGAGCCCTCTCTGAAGTTTTTACGAGTATCCCTTTCATAAGAACCATATACGCTCCCAGGACAAAACTTACAATGCCTACCCCTCCTGGCCCTGGAGGGTTGTGTGGACACCGGAGTTTTGTTATCTAATTTTTGAACAATTTTCAAAACACTGGCTATCTCAAAATTTGTAGCGGATGGGTTTGGGAAAAAAGGGCATGGGGGAGGCTAGTTGCCCTTAAATCTCATAACTCTTGGAAAGTGAACTAGAACTTTCAGTTTCCAATCGAATGAGCCCTCTATGAAGTTTATGCGAGCATCTCTTTCATAAGAACCATACATGCCTTTAGAGTATAAATTAGAACGCCTTCCCCTGGGCCCTGAGGGGGTTGTATCGACACTGGAGTTTTTCTTATTTCACCTTTGAACTATTTTTAACAAAATGACTATCTCAAAATTTTTATAAGATGGGCTTGGGGAAAAAAGGGCGCGGAGGGGCTAGTTGCCATCGGATCTCTTTTGACTCTTAAAAAGTGAACTAGAACTTTCAGTTTCCAATCAAATGAGCCCTCTCCTAAGTTTATACAAGCATCCCTTTCATAAGAACCATATATACCCCAGGGCATAACTTACAACGCCTACCTCTGGGCCCTGGGCGGTTGTATCGACACCTGAGTTTTTGTTATCTGACTTTAGAACAATTTGTATCTTATTGGCTATCTCAAAATTTTTATCGGATGTATTTGGGGAAAAAGGGGCGTGGGGGGGGGCTATTTGCCCTCCAATCTCTTTTGACTCTGAAAAACTGAACTAGAGCTCTCAATTTCCAATCAAATGAGCTATCTGTGATGTTTTTAAGAGCATCCCTTCCATAAGAACCATATATTCCCCCAGAGCATAAATTACAACGGCTGCCTTCGGGCCCTGGGGGGCTGTGTCCACCCCGGAGTTTTCGTTATATAGTCTTTGAACTATTTTCTAAAAAATTGGCTATCTCAAAGTTCTTATCGGATGGATTTGATGAAAAAAGGGCGTGGAGGGGGGAGGCAGGTGCCCTCCAATCTCTTTTGACTCTTAAAAAGTGAACTGGAACTTTCAATTTCCAATCAAATGAGCCCTATTTAAGTTTATACGAGCATCCCTTCCATTAGAACCATATATGCCCCCAGAGCATAACTTAAAACGCCTGCCCCTGGGGGGTTGTTTCGACACTCGAGTTTTTGTTATATGATCTTTGAAAAATTTTTAATAAAATAGCTACCTCAAAATTTTTATCGGATGCGTTTGGGAAAAAAGGGCGTGGGGGAAGCTGGTTACCCTCCGATATCTTTTGACGCTTAAAAAGTGAACTAGAACTTTTAATTTCCAGTCAAATTAGCCCAAACACATTCCATCAAAATTTCGATATAGCCATTTTGTTCAACGTAGTTGAAAGTTCTGGAAATTGTATCTTTGAACAGGACATTTCCCCTACAGTCTTCAGGGCAAGGGTTATAAGGTATACCCCTGGGGCATATATGGTTCTTATGGAAGGAATGCTCGTATAAACTTCAGAGGGCTCATCTGATTGGAAATGGAAAGTTCTAGTTCACTTTGTAAGCGTCAAAAGATGTCGGAGGGTAGCCGGTCCTCACCCTCTCACGCCCTTTTTCCCAGATGCCTCCGATAAGAATTTTGAGATAGCTATTTTTTAAAAATAGTTCTAAATTCATATAATAAAAACTCCGATGTCGACACGACCCCCAAGACCTGGGGGCAGGCGTTGTTAGTTATGGCCTGAGGGCATATATGGTTCTTATGGAAGGGATGGTCGTATAAACTTCAGAGAGGGCTCATTTGATTGGAAACTGAAAGTTAATTTACTTTTTAAGAATCAAAACAGGTCACAGGGCAACTAGCCCCCCTCCAAAGCCTTTTTTCCTCAAGCCCATCCGATCAGAGCTTTGAAATAGCAATTTTTTTTACGACTACCCATCTGATGAAAATTTTGAGATAGACATTCTGTTAAAAAAAGTTCAAAGGTCGGATAAGAAAAGCTCCAGTGTCAATATAACCCCAGGGTTCGGGGGAAATGCTCGACGTGGAAGGGGTGTTAGTTGCCTTCCAATCACTTTTGACCCTTAAAAAGGGCACTAGAACTCCCGATCTCCAATCAAATGAGCCCCCTTTCAAGTTTATACGACAACCCCTTGCATATGAATCGCCTCTGGGAAAATAAATAAATAAATCAGAGGCAACGCTATAGCGTTGCCTATAGTAAAGGCTATACGGCTCCAATGTTTTATTATTATTTATTTCTTTTCCCAGAGGCACTTCATATGGAAGGGGTCGTCATATAAACTTCAAAGGGGGCTTGTTCGATTAGAAATCGAGAGTTCTAGCGCCCATTTTAAGGTTCAAAAATGATTTGAAGGCAACTAACACCCCTTCCACGCCCATTATTTCCCCAAACTCATCCAATCAAAATTTTAACATTGCCATTTTCCTCAAGCCCAAACCCTTTTTTCCTCAAGCCCATCCGCTAAGAGCTTTGAGATAGCCATTTTTTTACGACTACCCATCTGATGAAAATTTTGAGATAGACATTTTGTTAAAAATAGTTCAAAGGTCGGATAAGAAAAACTCCAGTGTCAATATAACCCCAGGGTTCGGGGGGATGCGTTCTAAGTTATGCCCTAAAGGCATGTGCGGTTCTTTTGAAAGGGATACTCGTATAAACTTCATATAAGGCTCTATTGGTTGGAAATTGAAAGTTCTAGTTAACTTTTTAAGAATCAAGAGATTTAAGGGCAACTAGCCCCCCACGCCCTTTTTCCCCAAACCCATCCCCTAAAAATTTTGAGATAGCCAGTTTTTTGAAAATTGTTCAAAAATTAGATAACAAAAACTCCCGTGTCAACAAAACCTCCCAGGGCCCGGTGGTAGGAGCTGTAAGTGTTGTCCTGGGGGCGTATGTGGTTCTTATAAAAGGCAGGCTCGTATAAACATCAGAGAGAGCTCATGTGATTGGAAATTGAAAGTTCTAGTTACTTTTTAAGAGTCAAAGATATCCTAGGGCAACTAGCCCCCCCCCCCACACCCTTTTTCCAAAAAAAACTTCATAGTGGGCTCATTTGATTGGAAATTGAAAGTTGTAATTCACTTTTTAAGATTCAAAATTGATCGGAGGGCAGCTAGCCTCCCCCACACTCCATTTATTTTTCCCAGAGAGTTCTAGTACCCTTTTTAAGAGTCAAAAGTGATCGTAGGGCAACTATTCCCCAAGCCCTTTTTCCTCAAATACATCTCATGAAAAATTTGAGGTACACCTTTTGTTAAAAAAAGTTCAAAAATCATAAAACAACAACTCCTATACGTATGGCCATTTGGTTAAAAATAGTTCAAAGGTCAGATAAGATAGACTCCTGTGTCGACGCAAGTCCCCATGGGCCCGGGAGAGGCGTTTTAAGTTTTTCTCTGGGGGCATATATGGTTCTTATGGAAGGTATGCTCGTATAAACTTCGGAGAGGGTCATATAATTAGAAATTGAAAGTTCAAGTTAACTTTTTAAGAGTCAAAAGATATCGGAGGGCAACTAGCCCCCCCTCAATATCCTTTTTCATCAAACCCATCCGATAAGAACTTTGAGGTAACCATTTAAAAAAAAAATAGTTCAAAGACCATATAATGAAAACTCCGGGGTCGCCACAACCCCCCAGGACCCGGAGGCAGACATTGTAAGTAATGCTCTGGGGGTAAATATAGTTCTTATGGAAGGAATGCTCGTATAAACTTCGGAGAGGGCTTATATGATTGGAAATTGAAAGTTCTCGGTCACTTTTTAAGAGTAATTAATTAAAAAAAAACTTTTTCCACAAAACAAGTTTTTCAAAGAAAAGTAAAGAACTCCATTAAACAAAAAATGAGCAAAAATAAAATCAAATAATCTACCAAGCGTATAAATAACCAAGCGTATAATAACAATAAATAATCGAGTCAAACTCAAAACGAACAGAAATTAACATAAGTTGAGCGCAAAACCCCTCTGCATTCCCGAGGCCAGAACAAAATTTGCACTTTACTAAAAATAATCTAAATGTTTTTACTTTTATAACTTTAATAAATCAAATAATACTAAGATTTTGATTACTAAATATCAGTATATGTATATTAAACTAACAATGCACATTCATTTGCATTTTTTTCAGTAAAGGGCAAATTATGTTCTGGCCTTGGGAAGGCCTAGGGGTTTTGCGCCCAACTTATGTTAATTTCTGCTCCTTCTGAGTTTGACTCGGTTATTTATTGTAATTTCTGCTCTTTTTGGGTTTCATTTATTTATCGATGCTGATTTTTGGTAGTTCCACGCTTGGTAGATTATTTTATTTGATTTTTGCTCATTTTTTGTTTAATGGAGTTCTTTAGTCTTTTTTGAAAAACTTATTTTGTGGAAAAACTTATTTTAATTAATTTCTTTTCGTTTTATATGGACACAGTTTTTTCCGGGAAAAAGAAAATAATTATTTAAATCTTTTCGTTTTTTTAAGACTTTATAGTTTCGCCTGCAATTTGTATGCTGGAGAAAAATTTTCAGCAATTTTTAACAACATACACCCTCTTAAAAATCTGGACACAAATAGTAGTGTTTAATTTAGTTTCATACCTCCTCTAGTTGACCTGAAATGGAAAATTTGATACCATTCGCAAAAAAATCTGTTTACTTTCTGTGATAGCTTGGATACACTTACGCTATTTTGATCTGGTTAAATTTTAAGAGCAGAAGCAGCCCCGAAAGTTCGAACATAATACCCTCAGTCGTTCTTGGGATACTGCTGAGATGCCTTATTGGGAATTAGCATTAACACAGTGCATTTTGATTTAATCTTATGGCAACATTTAGTTTTTAAACATACAGTCAAATGGAAGGGTGGGTATGGGAGGGGGATTAGTTTCCCTCCAATCACTTTCGACTATTAAAAAAGGCATTAACCGTTTCTGTTTTCAATCGATTGATCCCCTTTTGAAGTTCCTATGACAACTCCCTCGATACAAAGTGCCCTGATCTAAACAACGATAACAACAAAATAATATATTATATCCACATCGATCTTTACTATCAAATGTCAAGCCTTCCAATTACTTTCGACTGTTAAAAAGGGCACTAGGCCTTTCGAATTCCAATCGAATGAGCTTTTTTCGAGTATCTACGACAACACTTCCTATGAACACCTTATATGGCCCCAGGGCATAAATTACAACTCTTACCCTAAGGGCTGTGAGGGTGGTTGTCAACCTCTAAGACCTAATTTCCAGAACTTTCAACTGCGTTACATAAAATAACTGTCTAAAAAATTTGATTTGATGTGTTTGGGAAAGTTATGGATGTGAGAGGGGCGTTAATCTTTCTCCAATAATTTTCAACTATTGATAAAAGGCACTACCCCATTCGGTTTCAAATCGACTGTGCCCTTTTGAAGTTTCTACGACAACGTTCTAAATAAATTTCTTGTATGTCACTAGGGTGTAACTTATACCCCTTACCGTGTGGACTGGGTGGGGGGGAGTGTCATCCTCACAGACCTAATTTCCATAACTTTCTACTACGTTGAACAAAATGGCTATCTGAAAATTTTGATTGGATGTGTTTGGGGGAATGGTGGGCGCGAGAGAGGGGTTAGTTACCGTCCAATCACTTTCAAGTATTAAAAAGGGCACTATCTCTCTCAATTTCTAATTGAGTGAGCCCCTTTTGGAGTTTTTACGACAACTCTATCATTAAAAACCTTATATGCCCCCTGGGCATAACTTACAACCTTTGCCCTGGAAACTCTCGGGGGTTTGTCATCCTTAAATATATAATTTCCAGAACTTTCAACTACGTTGAACAAAATGGCTATCTCTAAACTTTGATTGAATGTGTTTGGGGAAATGGTGGGCGTGAGAGGGGGTTAATCACTCTGCAATCACTTTTAAATATTAAAACGGGCAATTTCAATTTCCAATCAAATGAACCCCTTTTGAAATTTCTACAACAACTTTCTGTATAAACCTTATATGCCCCCAGGGCATAATTTACAGCCATTGCACTGAGAGCTCTGATGAGGTTTTTATCCTAAAAGACCTAATTTCCAGAACTTTCGACTACGTTGAACAAAATGGATATCTAAAATTTTGATTGGATGTGTTTGGGGAAATGGTGGGCGTGAGATCATTTTTGATTATCAAAACGGGCATTAGCCCTTTACATTTCCAATCAAATGAGCCTTTTTTCAAGTTTCTACAACAAAGCTTTCAATAAAAACCTTATATGCCCCCAGGACATAACTTATAACCCTTGCCCTGAAGACTATGGGAAGAGTGTCCTGCTCAAAGGTATAATTTCCTGAACTTTAAACTTCGTGGAACAAAATGGCTATCAATAAATTTTGATCGGATATGTTTGGGGAAATGGTGACCGTGGAAGGGGTGTTTGTTGCCTTCCAATCCAATAGATATTAATGTAAATGAATAATTAAGCCTTAAAAAGAGTGAAACTTAAATTGAATATGCAAATCAAGCTTGAAACGAACAAAAATCACTACAAACAAGAGTTTGGGTATCGTCTCCTTCTCTCACTGTAAAATTCTATTACATACTGTGGCATTGGCGCTTAACTGAAATGCATCTTGAACGTTCGGAAACATTAACCAACATCAAATTGAATATTTGATGTATAATGATATTAATTATTGAAAGATCCATTAGTTCAAGAATTTATTTCACTGTAATTTTATTTTTATTTTCAATGCTGTAAGAACTCGAAAAGAAATATTTGTATTATAATTTGTTTTCAGTTAAGCGCCAATGACGCAGTAAGCTTTTGGTTTTATTTCCAGTTAAGGAAGGGGGCAGTATCCAAACTCTTGTTTGTAGTGAAACTGTATTCGTCTAGAACACCTTCAGAAAGAACATTGATTGTTTATTTAATTTCTGTTCGTTTTCAGCTTCATTTATACTTCAATAGCAAAATAATTTTTTTCCGTTTTTAGCTTGATTTTCATATTCAATCTAAGCATTACTCGCTTTAAGATCTATTTATTCTTTTATATTATTACTTGTTGTATGTTTTTTGCTATAATTGTTTGTTTAATTTACGTTCGTTTTGGGTTTCATTTGTTCTTTAATAGTACTTTCTGGTCGTTTTGAGTATGAATTTTGACAGGTTTTTGTATCTGCTGAGCTTAAGTTTAAAATGGCCGTTACTTTTCTTTGAAAAACTTATTTTTCGAAAAATTTTTTTAAATTAATTTTTATAAGTGAGCAATAATTGTGTATGTATTTATGTATTATCTCGAAAACGGCTCCACGTTTTTTCGGGAAAATTGGTATCTTGAGATAGTCTCACATAAAAAGACGATCTAGATATATCAGAAGTCTGAGAAAATTCGTTAAGAGCCTTAATTTTGGTTTTTGTAAATTACGTCATGTACTATGTTAGTACATCATATAAGCACTTCGTATGGCATCATATATGAAATCATATAAACAATTTCTTATATGCTGTCATGCATAGAATAAATAAGATTATTGAGATTCCAACGCATCAGTTATTTATACATTATAATGTATGTTGAACGGCCCAAAAAATTAAAATTTTGCCGTTGCAGTAACTATAATTGACGATTCTTTGGAATCAACACCTGAACTATCAAACGTGATAAGGTGTGAAAATTGACAATCTGGACCATCAATTGCGACAACACCAATACGGACAACTAAATTAAAGGCCATTGCTAAATTGTCTGAAGTAATCAAAATTCAAGAACTTGTCAAAAATGTAAATGAAGAGCAAAGACACGGGCGGTAAGCAGATATATGGAAACAACAATTAGAGCATGTCAAAAATGAAACTGTAGAGCAAAGACACACGAGGTTAGAAGAAATGCGAGACCGAGCAAGTAAGCGAGTCAAAAATGAAAATGAATAGCAAAGACACACGAGGTTAGAAGATATGCGAGACCGAGCAAGTAAGCGAGTCAAAAATGAAAATGAATAGCAAAGACACACACGTTTAGAAGAAAGGCGACAGCGAGCATGTGAGCGAGTCAAATGAAAATGAACATTAAATACACATGCGTTTAGAAGAACAGCGGCGGCGTGTCAAAAATGCAAATGAAGAGCAGACTCACGCGGTTAGAAGACATGCGACACCGAGCATGTCAGCAAGTCAATGAAAATCAACCTGGAGAGCGGGAATCAAAACGTGTCAAAATTGAAAATCATAGCGATGATGATTGGGCTTAGGATTTTGATATGGATAAGGTCATCAATGCCTACCATACCTTTGTTAAAAAGCAAAGGTTTGGCGGTATGTATTTCATAATGACAAAAGACAAGCCGATGTAAAGCGATCCAAGCAAATTGAAAATGATAGCGATGATGATTGGGTTTTGACATGGAAAACGAGAAAAATCAATCTCTTTGTATCTTCTCAACATATTGTAAACAGTATCCTTTTCAATGTGATTATAATAGCTTTATATTTGTTCTTTATTATAGATTGGGTAGACACCATAAGTAATTTTACAGTTTACACAATAACTTTAGCGATTCTGAACTGAAAACTAAAATAAAAAAAAAAAACGATTTTTTTTCTTTGGAAATATAGAACAACGCTATAGAGATATGTAGCCTACTGTGCGGGTTAAGTCAAAAAAAATTTGTTTCCAGGAGACAAAAAACAAAACTATTTAAAATTTTCGGGTATTTTTCTGGTTTGAATTAAAAAATTAGTATTATTGGTTAGAGACCATAAATATTTTTGCAGTTTACATAATAACTTTAGCAAATCTGAACTGAAAATTTAAATAATAAAAATTTGATTTTTTTTTCTTTGGAAATATAGGACAACGCTACAGAGATACGTATTTTATAGGCTAAGCCTAAATATTATTATCTTGTCGAAAGATAAGCGTGTATAAATATTGCATTCATTTATTAAGTCATATATGGTTATAACCTATAAGATTATAACGTCATTCATTAAGTATGTGCACGAACCGCATTTTTTTTTGTCAAAATTGTTTCTATTTTAAAAGTAATTTAGTTGTAATTACAAATTGCACAAGATGTAGCAGCTCGCTGAGGAGAAAAACACGGATTAAAACAAACCTGCCTTCGATGCGGAATGTCTTGGTTTCAGCCACTTTTCTTGATTTTCTAACCAATATATTTTCCTTGTTTTTGAAGCCAAGATACACTTAGTTTCCTATATAGGGGTATTGAAAAAGGCGGTTCTAATAGTAAACTTCGTTTTTGATCTGATTCTAGTTTTAGGAGTTATGGGCTATTTTTGTTAACTATGGGCCGTGATCGTCTCTTACTAGGTTGCTAGCTACCGCGGCAACCCGGATTGTCGACAGATCAGCGTGCATAAATATTGCATTCATTTATAACGATTTCTTAAGGAATACAATTAAAATAATAATTTATATAATGATTCATTTTATTACTTCAGTTACTATGAGCTACAGTTCGTTCCTTAATGTAATTCTAATAAAACTATGACGACATTCATTATCTAGTATATGAAAATGCAGTTCTCTGTAAAAATATTGGTTTTGTTAAAATTTTGTTTTTTAATTACAAAAGCACGTAGAGGTGACAAACACCTGATGCTATAACAACATAAGCTACTACAGTTAGACCCCGGCGCCACGCCGATGAGGGAAGACCGGCGGCGGCGGGGCCAAAACAGCGTGCCGCCGCCGCGCCACCGGCGCGATCAATGTTGACCGCAAAGATTAATGTTTTCATCAGTGTTTCTCAAATCACAGCTTAAGTTTACAACAGATTCGAGCCTATTCATGAGTTCAGAAATTCACAAGTCGCTGGCTGGAAACTAGTCTTCTTCGTTATTCATCAAGAGAAGTAGAAATGTGGTAGAAACGAAATGGTTGTGGCGTTTCAGAAGCCTTGCATAATACGAGCAGTTGAAGTATCTATTAGCTATGTATTCTTAACATAAATAATTGTCAAAATTAGTAGTTTTTTTCATCGAGCATTACTGCATACAAAACTTCAAATACCGTATCACAAAATTCGTCAGTTATCTGGGTAAAACTTCGAATATAACTTTGAACTTAGAAGCTTATATTTTCATAATGCCCTTTGCCTATATTTGTTTTGTCACCTTTAAAACAGTTGAAATGGGTGACTATTATATTAACTGTTTTTTGTTGCTCTTTTAGATTCCTAAGAAGTATTCTTGCGTTAAAATCTGGCTTTTAAGAACAATCTTAAAAAAAATGCATTTTAAAGTTTTTTTTGGCTTCTTTATAGAATATTTGTCATGTGGGCTAAAGCTGAACTGCTGCTTTTTTAGTGCTTTTGGCTGCTCTTTTGGATATTATTCATTTTTTCTTTTGGGGATTCATTCAAAATTATAAACTCATAAATACCTAATATCAGTAAATTTATAAACTGCATCTAAAAGGAGTAAATTTATCAAATTGAAAAATACATGATGAAACACTTCAATTACAATGAAACAAAAAACACTTAATGGTTTATTCGGTTTTCGGTATGAAGAAAAATGAAGTGCCAGGTATTTTCTTAGGTAAAAAATGAAAAGCTCATCCGTTTAAATGTAATTAAATGAAATAATATGCCGACCGAAGTAGCTCCAGGAAGATGTTGAGATTTTCCTCCTAGTTCGTCACTTTTAATCCAAGCAAAATGTTACTTATCCAAGCAAAATACACTTAGTATCAGTTATTGAGTTTAAGCTTTGATTTCCAAATGTTCACAAAAATTACCAAGTTTAAGAAAGTCAAATTTAAGAAAGGTAGCAATAAGTCACCTGTGGTCAAAACACTCAAAGACTCCTCTTTGATCCACACCCAGGCTCAAAGCTTCTGCTATGGTCATATCCATGGAAATCTCCAAAGAGTATCCTTTTAAAATAGCTTTCAAGCGTAGTTAGGGGTATTTAGCCTTTTTTGCTTTTCTTCAAAGCTTTGAAAAAGTGTTGTAATATTCCAAATGTTACATTTGTTATATTTGTGCATATTTTTGGTGATCATTTGTGAGGTGATCGAATTTTTTAAACCACTGTAGATACGTAAGAACGTTGCAACATCTAGTACCCTGAGGTCACAAGACTGTCAAAGACTCCTCCTTGAACCTCCCAAATTAAAAGCTTTTATTATGAACTGGCCTTTTAATGTAACTTGGGCACTGGACCAAGGGCGCCATTGTTACTCGAGCGCAACGTTAGGTGGGGATGTAGGTATCACTTTCATCACACAAATTCGTTTTAGTTTGAATCTGCCTGGTACTAATAAAAGAATGTTTTCAAAGTAAACCAATTTCATCAATAAGAAAATAAACGGGTTGGACGCACGTATTTCTTTCCCTTTGGACGATAAAACTATACAAGTACTGTATCAAGTATAACTCACGAATTACTTGACTTACTTACTTTGACTTATGTCTCCTGCCGGGCGCTGCTCGGCGTAGAGAGAGACGTCTGCCTCCTCCATCCACTTCGGTCCATGGCAAGCGTTTGCACATCGCTCAACCACATATTTTCCATCGTCAGGAACTCGGACAGGCTGTCAGACCATCGTTTTTTCGGTTGGCCGCGAGGTCGCTTCCAACCGGCTTTGACAGGGTCGAAGTCATGGATCGTTTTCGCAGGTATGTGTGGAGGCATTCGAAGTAGGTGTCCGAACCATCGTAGTGTTCGCTCGGCTGCTTGGGTCGAAAACCGAGACTGCTTGGTGAGCTGCAGCAGCTTCTCACTGCCTCCTCCATCCATTGCCTCCATCAAGGCAAAGACATCAATTGCCTTGAGGGTTACGGCTGTAGCTTGCCACGTTTCAGCTCCATAGAGCATCACAGAGCCGACAGATACCGGCTCTGCTTTGAATAAAAATAAAATAATTAACTTATTGGCTTCCCTGCTTTCAAAAAAAAATAAAAAAATCGCGGTGTTATCATTTAAATATTATATCTCCCAACCCCTCCCCCACCCCTCTGGATACCATCTTAATAGAATGCCGTCTCTGTTTTAAATTAAAATAAATAACTTTTTGGCATCCCTGCTTTCAATAAAGAAAATTCGAGATATTATCATTTAAATGTAATACCTCCCAACCCTCCCCCCTCTAGATACCACCTTGATAGGATACCGTCTCAGCTTTACATTAGAAAAATAATTTACTTAATAATTAACTAGGTCACTATATGGTTCAAACCAACACGCAAAATACCGTTAAACAGCTTAGTGTTCCTTGAAAAAAAATTGAGGGTATGAGTAAAGGGGTACAAAGACAACAACAAAATGTCGAAATTATTCAGATGTACCTCAAATTATTGGAAAACTGAGTCATAGATTCGCCGTGGCATTCAATAAGATCAAAAGAATCTAATTAAAAGGGAGTACGCAAAAAAGTCAAATTAGGCCAGTAGCCTATGAGAAATCGCAAAATACCCAAGACAATGAACAAGTCCCAATGGAGGGCCCTGGGTCTATCAAAATATTTCAATGGTTTCCCAGAGAATTTGATATCATTTTCTTCTGTCTCCACTTTAAATTAAAAATATAATAATTTTTTTGCATCACTGGGTTCAATAATAAAAAAATGGGGTATTATAATTTAAAAATAATAGCTCCCTATCCCCCCCCCCCCCCCAATAGGCAATAATTAACAATTTATTTATTAATCATATTTTTGGGGTAACTTCCGTTTCAATCTTTGATTCCCCAACCTTGTACATAGCATAGTCTATAACTAAATTTTGTCTCAAGAAGGTTTTTTTTAGGGGGGAGGGGGGGTAAAAATGTTTCAGAAAGAAGATTGTATTTTCTATCAGACGTCCAACAATTGAGTATTAAACATTAAGAAAATCTTATCTAAAAACAGCAAAAGAAAAAGAAATTCTGCAAACTCACTATTCAGCTGTAGAAGCAATCTGTCTGCTGTCAATTTCAAAATCCACATGAAGGCTGAAGCTGTATAGTAGTGAATGCGTTCTATAGTTCTATTCAACATAAAAATAAAATTCTTTACTACGAATGATGTAAGAAATAGCAATTGGGAAACTGCATTCGAAATGATTTAAACTCATTTCATAAAGACAATACTTTTTTTGTCAACATAAGAAGAACTGTGTATATTGCAATATTTGCAATCGCATAGTGTATGTGTTTAGTGTTTATGCAAAGTAACAAAAGAGACGAAAATTAACGAACAAGAGAATAGTAAAGAATTATGGTATGCAAAGTAATATTTGGCAGGGAAAGTCACTGGTGATAAATCGCCAGGGGTGGCACTGTGATTGCGTGATTTTAGGGGATTCGGGGAACCAAATTTTTTTTCGGAGTGACGCATAAATTTTTGGGGAAATACCCGAAACTTAGGGCACAGTGTAAGCCCTGCTTGATTTCTAATCAGGAAAATCGAAATACTAAACCACATGAGAAGGAAAAGCTCCGACTTTGCGGTTGACGCAATAAAGAATTACCGCAAAATTAATTTAAAGTCGACCGAACGCCGCCACCTCTGCCAGCGGCGGCGCGCCTGCGGCACGCCGGCAGCGTTGCGACACTTCGGCGGCGGGTGACCGGGCCGCTCGTCGGCGGCGTTCGGCCGATCCGCCGGCGCGGCGGCGGGGTCTAACTACAGTACTATAGAAAATGCAGTTTTTCGTAAAAAAGTGATTCTACTTTTAAAATAATTTTTTAATTACAAAAGGTTTTTAACCCCATCAATTTCCTTTAAAATAAACCATTAAACAGCTCTTTGTAATTTCCCAGTGCCAAGCTATCGGAGGTGGAAGAGAGAGAAAAATGATGCCGTATATGCTGAATATCGTGGTTTCAGCCACTTTTCTTAATTTTCAAGCCAATATAATTTCCCTTGTTCAAGCCAAGGGACGGTAAGTTTCCTATATTGGGGTCTCGGGCAAGGCAGTTCTAATAGTATACTTCTTGTTTTGATCTGAATCTTTTTTTTTTTAGGAGTTATCGGTTATTATATTTTTTATTATTGGACTTGATCGTCTCTTTCTAGGTTGCTAGATACCGCTGCAACCCGGAGATGTACTTCTTGTTTTGATCTGACCCTATTTTTAGGAGTTATGGGTTATTCTATTTCTTAGTGTTGGCCGTGATTATCTCTTACTAGGTTGCTAGCAACCACTGCAACCCAGATAAAACTATATCGATCCTTTATGTAACGGATTACAAACAGGAAAATTTCTACGACTTTTTCTTCTCTGGAATAGTAAGAGACGAACCTCAAAGAATCAGGCAGCTAACTAAGTCAACTATTTGCAATGGTTTGTATTTCTAATGATCGTCTTTTAATATAATTACATAACATACGTTAGAGAAACCACTTTCAAAAGATGTTTGTTTCAGTTAGATGTTTGAAACAGTTAGTTTTCAATATAGGGGTATTGTACAATTCGTTCTTTAATATAACATTTCGTTCTTTAATATAACACTAAATTATTACTGATTAAAGTATATTAATAAAGTTATAGAAGAATAATTGTCAATAATACCTTGCGATGACGTAGTGCATAAATCTGCGCAGCTTTGTCTCTAAGACATCGGCTTACAATATAAGCTTAGCGAAATCAAAATGCCGAAGTTAATAAGTTTTCCGAAAAATTTCTTTTTTAAAATAATATGAAAACGTTAAAACAGAAAAACTACGTGAGATTTCAGCTCATATTTTTTTAAAATGATAATGTAATATCAGGAATTCAATAAATAAATTTATATTATTAAATTTTTGTAGCACGATTTTGTTTTTCAGTTCATAATTCATGTAAATACTAACACATGGAACTGTACACTCAACCTAATAAAAGACACTTGCATAAGCCAATAATGATCCAAGGAAAGGTGACAATAAAAAAAAAAAAAAAAAAAAAAAAAAAAAAATCAATGAGGATAAACCTTCCCCATGAAGTGGACATTCGAATTTTTTATAGATAGCCTGAAAGCAAAACTCACTGATAAGACCCTTGGTTAAGATAAAAAAGATATACCATAACAGAAGACAGTATTCAACCTGTCTGCCCTCCACTGTAGTAAGCATTAGTTTGAGCTGACGGGTGTTTTGCTTTCTTGCCATTAATAAAATTAATGAACTTAATTCCAATAAATTTAAGGGTGAACATAAACCGTGACAGTTCAAGAACCAAACTTACAATTGTTGGTTTGTGGCCCCCTCCTCAAACTCATAACAAGTAGAAACTAAGAGGAGTTTGGCAGATGACATCGCGACTTCTAAAGACCAGAACAAAATTTATACTTTACCGAAAACCATCCTTTCGAGCTGTGTGTTTTTATTTCTTATAATATCGAAAAAAAACAAAAAAAAAAAAAAAAACAATAAAAAAAAACAAGGAAAATTAAAAAAAAAACTAATAAATTTGGATTGACAGTTTATTAAATATACTGATGTTCAATCCCTGATGTTTTAATAATTCTGAATTTATCAAACTTGAAAAAAGAGATAACATTAAAATGCATCTTGTTTTCAGCGTGAACCATTTTGTAAAAAAGGTGAGAAAAACATGAAAAAACCTTGAACTTCACGATTGCGCGAAGGCAATGTCGATAGCGTCTTCCGAAGTTATGAATTATACAAACCTTCATTACTCTACCTATCACATCAGCTAGTAACGAAATATTCTTTTCTACACTAAGCCTGATTAAAACCTATTTAAGATCAACAATGGGTGACGAAAGGCTCAGTGGTCTGATGTTTAGTGAAAAGACTTGCGAAATCGTTGAATTTCGATGCTATGGTTGACATTTTTGGAAAAATGAAACCTCGTCGATTCCTAGTGTTGCAATAAAACTGCAAGTTACATTCCAACTTAAGTTCTCTGTATTCATTAAACACTTTTAAATTGCTTCTTACTATTATTAGTCGATTTTGGGAGAGGCCTTTGCTAACCACTGTGAAGAAATATTACTCTTAAACAACTTTGAGCCGGCCACTTCAGAGGGCCCACAGAGGTTGCTTAGCCCCCCTTAGTTCAGAATGAAATGACGCCGCTGGACAAAGTCCTGCTTGAATGAAAGCAATTATTAACTTTGCCATGGATGAAAAGATACACAGAAGCAGCATCCTTAAAGAGATGCATTATCATTGGCTGCCAGTGACGGAAATTAGTTGTAATCATGACTCTGCAGGTTCTTTGTCTTTGGTTCAAATTAATTTAGCTTGCCCAAATGGTTGCAACAAAAAATATTCTACGTCCAACCAATAAAACTAAACCTGCAAACTACAGCAAATTATCACAAACAAACCAGTTGTCTTTGCCTTCTGAATAATTCCGGTATTATATGAGGTATCTTAGCAGTAGGCAGGTTTTTCTGTGGAAGCGCTAGACGGTTTCATTAATATGCACATCATCAGAGTTGGGATTTAGTATAGCTTTTGGAATAAGTCGTAATAGATTTCCTTGATACGGCTTTTTAACAGTTTATAACTACCCCTATTCTACCCTCTTAGTTGGGCCGATGTTTCGCAAGGTAATAGATATTTAATAAGTGAGCCATTCAGAGTGCAAATCAAATAACTATATTTAAAATATTTTGTGAGTTTAGTGCTGATCCAGGCTATGTACATCCTGAACTCCTTAAAATAGCAGAAAACCTGTTGATCGTAGAGTATTAATGCTTTTGCAGAAGTTATTGGACTATCCTCCTACTTAAAAATAATAATCTTTCAGGAACTGGATACGGCGTCACTGGAGGAAATGCAAATAATGAAACTTCAGTGTCCGCACTTGAGACCAAAAGGGACCGGTATCAATTCACAAATGAATCGTCCCCACAATTGCCCAGCCAGCACAAACGAATCAGTAGAAGGGAGCACTTAATCTCACAATGATGATTATACGTACAATATTATGAAATTAAATTCTTTTAGAAATTAATTTATCTCAATTCTGCGCCTATCCAAGTTACAAGATTCGCCAAACCACGATTTGATAAGCCTCTAAGTCGTAAAGAGAGAAGGGCTAATTATGCAAGAACACGAACACGAACCGTCAATTTGGGGGCACATATAAGACTTTTGGAACACAGTTGTTTGGTAGGTTTAAAACCGATTCGTATATTGGGACATAAATAAGACTTATTTCTTGTAAAAAAAAAAAAAAAAAAAAAAAAAAATCAAATTCTGTTTTCTAGAAAGATAGTAATCATAAGAAGAGCAGATCTTTATAAAGTTACTAACAATAAAACTAAAAAAGACCTACGATTTGTTTTGTCGTGTTTCGTAGGGATTCAAGGTTTCGCAAAGAGCATAGCCAAATTATTCTCTGAAGCATAGGCTTAAAAAAAAGGTGGCTGGGAAGAGGTGATTGTTAATACATACATCAAATTATTACAGAGAGTCTCTAACTTTGTAGCTCTGAGATGGTTCCATTGTAACTGAACCACCGTACAACTGAACCACCGTGCAATTGAACCCTCGTGCAACTGAGCCCTTGTGCTTCTGAACCCTCATACAACTGAACCCCCTTTAACTGAACCCTCGTGCAACTCAACCCCATTTAACTAAACACCCGTGCAACTGAACCACCATGCAACTGGACCACTGTGCATTTGAACCAACGCGCAACTGAACCACCTTGCAACTGAACCCTGATGCAACTCAACCACCGTACTTACATTGGGTAAAACACAAGTTAGAATCTTTACATGTTCAAACTTGTTGGAATTGTTCGCTTTTTTAAGTCTTTATATAAATTACTGTCAAGAGGATTTATAAAAATGCTCTGTTTTGTTGTCACAAAAACAAAGAAAATCGGACGTCAAAAACTCTTAAATCCAGATTTATTTTTCTTTCTTATGTCTTTTAATTGGGGTTCCCTTCACCCTGTCAATTTCTGCGGGTCTAAGCGTTTTCCCCCCTCCCCCGCGGAAAATTTCCCCTCCTCCACCCACGGAAACCTCATCACCAGGAAAATACCCCCATCGCGGAAATTATGGTTTTCAAAATTAAAAAATCTTCTTTGAGTCGTGTTATTTTTTAGTTTAATTGAGAAGTTCCAAGGGAAGTCAAAAGAGGAATTTATGTGTAAATCATGCCCCCCCCCTCCACGCAAATACTGTCCTCTCATGGAAGATCCTCCAGAAAACCCCCACACAAAAAATTTCCGTATGTTTCCCAATGACAAATACTATATGTAAGCAAGACGACAGGAGGATGGAGGAAGAAATTTTTTGATAATCCCAGGCATTTCTAGTCTTTTTTATAAGCTGATAATGATTGGAGACTTACCAACCGCAAGAGGTATTTTTTTGGGGGGGGGGGGAGATTTTCCACGGGTAGGTATTTTCTAGGAGGGGGGTATTTTCCGTGAGGTGTTATTTTCCGCGGGGTATATTCCTTAAGGGATATTTTATGTGTGGGGGGGGGGGGGTAAACGGCGGCTCTCACCGTCTACATACTGTAATTTTTTTTATCACCTTGCTTGTTTTGTTGTTTTCATTTTGTGGTATTTTCTACGCTCGTGGTTGTCTATCGTTTGGTTTGAAAAAGGTTAATTACCTAATTCGGTGCAGTAGTTCAGTTGCATGGTGGTTCAGTTGCACGGTGGTTCAGTTACACGGGGGTTTAGTTACATGGGGGTTCAGTTAAATGGGGTTGAGTTGCACGGGCGTTTAGTTACACGGGGGTTCAGTTGCACAAGGGTTCAGTTACACGCACACCCTCTGAGTCTGTAACTCAAAGAAAACTTGTTTATTTGAATAAACTGATACACCAAAGGTGTAAAACTAGCAGTCCCGGGTGGCACAGATGGTGGAACATTAGACTCCTAATCTCGGAGTCATGGGTTCGAGCATGGTGAAAAATAAAATATTGAGAATATATTTCTTTATATATTAAGAATATATTTTAACTGTGCAGATGAATAAAGAATTTGACTGAAAGGGAAAATGGATCTTACTTCGTAGATACATATTTCCCAAGTTATTGTTTTGTTTAGTCTTCCGTTGCACTTCCTGGCCAAAGGGCTATGATATGTAAATCAGCACCGCTGGTTTGGACTATGAAGTCTAGCGCCGTTTCTTTACCTTTACACTGTTTAGTTTCAGGGCTGGGGGATCGTTTTGAAACTTTCAAGGACAGCCTTTTTTTGGGGGGTGGGGGGCAGAGATGACTTCGAATTTTGCGTTTGGAGGGAGAAGGCAAAATAATTTTTCTCCAATCCTCATAAACTAGTATGCAGTTTTATACTCCTCGCCCCGTGTTGTTCGACAAGCTTTGATGCTAGTATAATAATAATCTACCACAGAGACCACCATTTAACTTTTTTAAAGGTGGCCAAAATTTTCCTGGAGAAAGAATAAAACTGTAGAAAAATGAATATTTATGCAACTTAGAGAAGCATTTCTTTATCTATTGACGTTTGGTGATTTTTTTGGCCATCTTCTTTAAATCACATCACATATTTATTGAAACTGAGATCTTGAAAACCGGAGTTTCTCCAGAAACACGTCGACTATTCTGGTCAAATCACAGGAAGGATTTATGTAAAAAGTGAACACGGCAAAACACATGCAAATATTTGAAATTAAAGTCTCATGATGATAATCATTTTTCAGTTACGCTATTCTAAGTAGCTTAAAGATAGCATATGGGAAACACCTTACCTAGAATTCTAAATAATGCCCTAATAGCTACATCCTTCTCTTCTTCTTTGATTAACTTGCACTTTTTTATATTACTAGCTAAACCTTTTTTTTCAAGTAACATAACCTAAATCAGATTAGACTAAGACGAGAGAAGAGCCAAGAAACGTTTTATTAAACAAGTGAAGGTCTACCATTATCGTTCCAACAATGGACAAATGCATTAAAATCTATGCAAGTGCTAAATACAAAATTAACAAATTGATCTTCCCCTCTAGGATGAAAATACACATTCAAACGTCTACTAATAAAATCACCTATATTTGAAACACTGGCAAATTCAATATATTTCTTTTTGGATTGAGAATACATTTCAAAACTGATTTTTGCCTTCTCATACCGCTTCAGACTGGAAAGGGGTGCTTTAGAAACGCGAAAATGAAGCGGTAAAACAGAATAAAAATTAATTAATTTATCCACCATAAAATCGACTTCCCCAGATGATTGTTCATAATTGACCAAACTTAAAGACTGGACACACGTCCTCTGAGATGATTCGAAGATATTAGCTCCGTTTGAGGCACTATAACACCTTCCCAATGTAGAGAATCGCAAAGGCGTTTCATTGCGCAAAGTTGTTCGTGCAACTAGCGTACACATAGCTGGGAGTGACGCTCCGCCAACAACCCTAAAAGGATCACTACTATCCTGCTCATTCATAGTAAACACTTCACTATAATCGATACCGCAGCCTTCAACTACAGCTGACTTAACAAAATCAGGAGGTGAGATTAATCTACAATTTTGGTTTTGTAAGTATTGAAGTAGCTTGTTACAAAACTTCAGCTCTAAAAATGCGTTTTCTTTTGTCATAAAGTGAAATGAATCAGGAGAATTTAAAGCAAGAACTATGTTTTCATCTCCAGAAATTGAATAACCTGAAGGTTCACCAAAATTAAGACTTTTAAAAGGTTCGTCGCAATAATCATTTGGTAAGGATAACAGTTTCATCATTGTAGGAACTTCAATTTCTTCCAATATCTTTTGAATTCTTTTTGCTTCATTCCTCAGTTTAATTCCGGTTTCTTTCACAGTGTCAAACTCTTTCTGAAGATCACATCCTCTCTTCTTATTTAATTGGTTTCCAATCTTTGAATTTTCTTTTCTTTTAGATTCAATTTTCGCTTTTTCAGCAATAATATCCTCGTATTTCTTCCAAAGCTCGAGCAGTTCCCTAGCATTGAAACGAAATCCCCTCTCATTCAAGTTATACTGCAACCGTTCAAAATCCAACAACTGCATTTTATCAATGCAAGGCTTAACCAAGGAATCGACTTGTCGCCCTAAAGCACCAGGAATTATCAAATAGGACTCAGGTCTAACTGCTGTAGCGGTACAACATGATCGACTAAAATAACATTCAGATAGAGTAGAAAGCTGGCCTGATTTAACACGATACACCTGTATTTGATTAATTTTCTTGAACTTGCAAAAAGGTTGAGTACTCATGAAGCATGACTCATTAGACAAGCCACTGAGCCCGAAGGAGGAGCTAAGTTTCCGAACAAATATTCTTGAACTGAAACGCATTCTTATTAAAAATATAAATATATCAATCTAATAAGTTGAAGAAGTATACGAATACTTGAACCAAACGTTGCACTCAGCTCAAAACAACTGGTTTACATAGAATTCAGAAGCTCGTTCACTTCTTCCATTTTTTCTTCTGTTTTATTCTCTAATGCTTTAGGGAATATGGTTTCAATCACTCTTTTCTTAGGGGGGATATAATTTCCTTGTCCAGCAGCTCTAAGGCTCTCCTCAATAGAATATGGTTCAAGCTCAAGTGCTTTTAACCGCCTTTTATGAACTTTGGATCGAAAATGTTCTTTAATTGCCTGGTCGTCAATGAAGTATCGTCTGGAAGAAAAGAAATGAACAAGAAGTTTAGAAATGGGACACAGATGTCAGTGCTCCAAAAGGAAAAAGCGTTACAGTTTACAAGAGCAAGCATGGATAAAAGAAAGGATACGGCCCATCCTACTCCTAAAGTCTGAATATTTATGACTTCCCGAATAATCGTATTTAATTTCAATATAATTCGCCTGATTTTCATTTTTTTTAAAATCTACTCCCCCTCCCTCGAACCATATCACAAAAATAATAAAAATAAAACAAATAAAAATAAACTTTTATTCTTTTTACTGATAGACAGTTTAGGATGCCATCTGATCCGAAAAACGCTTGAAATATCTGATATGAAAAATTGGGTTAGGGTAATCTGGCTGTAATTGGATCTATATCAATCTACTGTTTGAACGCTCAAGCTTTGTAAATACATTATGATAGGTCGCTCTACCCTATTTGGCTGCATGCGTATATTACAAGAATTAGCACATAAATGGACAATGCTAAGCCTTGCGCTTTCCAATACAAATTCGGGAAAACAGCTCATTTGAGAGCTTTCGAAGGACCTTATGGGCATTTCAACCAAGTTGACTCAAAAAACTAGTTCCATAATTTAGCTTATCCTAAATAGAAAGTTTTTCAGGAAACGGAACACCAACCCTTCCAAATTCCAATAGAAAAATTAATTAAAAAAATTGCGCCATCATTTGATGACCAATTGATTTATTTTAGAATATGTGCGGGAAGTTTTAGGCATTTTAATTCAAAAAGGCTAATTCAACCTTAAGAAACCACGAAATTATCTTAATTATTTTGATTTCCGGGCAATTACTTTCAAAAATCAGGTACAGGCTACACAAATTACCTTCGATACGACGTAACTTGCATTCTTACCCTCTGGTAGCCATAGTCAAATCCAATTAGGATATGTAACTAGGTTTGACAGAGTGCAGAGGACAAAGCCACCTAATGCAAAGCCTTCTTCCTTGATGAATGGGAAAATATACCCTAGGGGAAAATATAACCAAGAATCTGACATGTTTTTACGCAGTGTTGACCTAAGGGACCTTTTGCTACAAAGAATTGTGAGCAGTAGTAGTAGTCTGACATATATTGTAAATTGCTTCTGGTTAGGTAACAAGCTATTCTTGTTTTTCATTTCGAACTCTTCTATTTTTCTGAAATAAATGAAACTCGTAAGGCTATTTATCGTATTAAAGATTATCGATTTTTTAAAACACAACCATGGTCGATACGAGTATTCGTCTCTTTTCCCCATTTTTTTTAACAGATCAGTACTAAACACTGTGAGAAGTTTTTTTTTCCCAACGTCATAGAAGGGTAATATAAATAACGGGAGAGAAAGAAAGAACGAGTAGACATAGAGAAAAAGGAAAGAGGGAGAGTAAGTGAGAAAAATAGACCGTTTGAAAACAAAAATTTATATAATGGAAAAAATTAATTTAACTATACTACAAAACTACAATTTAAAATGGAAAACATTCTTCCTTTCAATAGCTAAAAACATTTACTGCTGTCATCACACATGACACTTTTAGCGAAATTTAGGTAACACATTTTCTGCGTGCAGTTTTTCCAGCTGCGTGGAATGCTGCAAAATCCTGCCAAATAGATAGAATTTTATCCTTTTTGCCGACATAATTATGCAAATGTAGGTGAACTGCACCCAAGGTCTACCATGGAAAGGCAGAGGGAAATCATATTTTGACAGTAGTTATTAAAAGGACATGATGTTTTTGAAGCCTTATTGTTGCCTTAAGATTAGCTTCAATTTTGGTTCTTTGACATGTTTTAAAAACAGAGCATTTAGTCCTACTTACCAATTCCCCATGCAAAGGAAGTCCAATTAATTTGTGAGGATAGGACAAAAGGGCAATAATAACAATTCTTCCCATTCTGCCATTTACCTCTTCGGCTGTTAATCTCCTTAATAAAAGGGGAAAGATAAACAGTTATAACTGAAAACCCATTAAGGAGCTGGTCAATTAATCCTTGACCTTTACAAGTGAGCAATCATCAAACATGAATTAATATTCTAATATTTATTTTACCATATACAAAATAACATATTTTCTAATTTATATTTCCATGCTTGGAAAGAAATCCGAAACATTTTTTTAAAATACACAAATACCTACACAGTATTGAAGGTTCCCTAAACGAAAAACAGAAGAAAAAAAGAACGTACGCGCAGTGGACACAGTAAAATTGACCACCTCCTGCCTTTTCGAGGTCAACTGGCTGATTTAAAAAATTGTCGACAACTTCTGCCTTCAGATCTGCATCAATCTATAAACAACAGGAATTGCAGGAAAATATATAAAAATTATCAAGGCATACACAAAATATCAAAGATTCTAACTTACTATACAGAATATCAATGGCAACAAAGATCAGTCATGACAGGATGATAGAGCACCTCAACACCTCATTAATTTAGAAGATGGACAGGATAATTTTAGGAAAATGCAGGAAATTATATAGAAAAGAATGAGCTATCTTTTACAATTTGGAAGAGAAAGAAGATTTATCTTCCAAAGAGAAATTAGAGGGAGCACTAAAATGATAAGCAAATTATAAGGCCTCTGGTGCTGATAACATGGTAAATGAGTTCTTGGAACATGGTGGCTGTGAAGTCAGAGTCATGGGCGCCCATAAGCTGAATTCCAGGGGGGGGGGGGCAAAAGTGGGCTAATTGCTAATTTTAATGCTATTTAATAGAAAACTCATAACAAAATTATAAAAATAAGGCAGCCTCATTAAGCCCGGGGGGGGGCCAGAGCCCCCCCCCCCCTGCCCCCCCATATGGGCGCCCATGGTCACAGTTAAATTACTGAATAAAATTTTTGAAAAAGGGATGTACCTGGTGATTTTACTGAACCTTTAATAAAGCTCCTCTATATGATAGATGAGAAGACTGAATGTAGTAATTGCAGTAGCATTAGTCTGATTACTGTAGGAAGTAAATTACTTAGCATGATGACACTTATTAGGCAAGGAGATGTTATAGATAAAAATTTAAGAGAAGAACAGTGTGCTTTCAGGAAGGGGAGAGAGTGCATCAGCTAAATTTTATTCTTACATTAATAATAGTCAAATACCTGAATCATCAGACCCCTTTAGTCTTCAGTTTATAGCTTATGAACCGCCATTTGATATAGCTGACAGAAAAGCTTCAGTGAAGGCCCTATCCTTGTGCGATATACTAGATATGTACATTAAAGTAAGTAGTGCTACATACGAGAGTAATATTGCTGCAAGTAAGGTAGGAATTGCGGTTAGTATTCTGCCTGGAGTCAGAGGTTAAGCAGAATTGCGTTTTATCCCCGTTTTTATGTATTATTTTGATGAATTTTGTCCTAGGAAACACAGCAAAGGTTATGAGAGAAAATGGTCTGAAATAGAAGAGTAGAGCTATCCTAAATCCGGATTTTGCAGATGATTTGAGCGTCGTAGATCAAAATGCTAGCAATGCCAATATTTTTTTTAGAGGTTTTGAGAGTTCAGGATTCAAAAATAGGTTTGAAAATTAATGTTAAGAGATTTTACCGACTGGCTGGTCATTTTTGCCAACTGTTTTTTGCAATTAATAATTAGCATAATGTCCGTTTCGAATACAATACGTAAAATCACTGCACGAGTCAGTAAAAACACTGCATATACCAACGGAGATTTAGATTTCGGTACATATCATGTCACTATTTGAATGCTGATTAACTAACCAAATAGAAAGTTGTGGCGCCATCTGTAAAATCACGGCAGGAGTCGGTAAAACAACTGTGTTTACCGATCAAGTTCAAAATTTCTGTAGATGACATGTCAGAATTGTCGTGGTCTTTATTGAACCAAACAAAGAATTTTAGCGGCGTCGGAAAAGTCGTGGCGCTCGCACCACGTTTTACTTTTTTTTACCGAGTGACCAAGAACATTCGGGGGGGGGGACGTCCCCCCCCAAACATGACGGCCCTACTTACACCTATGGCTCAAAATGGACTCCAAAGTTAAATTTGTTAATAAAAACCGTAATTACTTGAAGCTCACCAATCTTTATGCTCTCTTTTCTTATAATATGCCCAAGTTTTTTAAATGTGTATTATAATGTAACTAAATAATGTTTTAAACATTATCCTAACTATTGTAGTTTAAAGAGAGAAGAAGCGAAAAAAGATCTAGCAATACATATATTCAAAATATGAAACTTAACCTGAATATCACTAATCTCAAGTTAGGCTACAGTTTTCTTAAGATCTAAGTGATCAGGATTCTATTCAATTACAAACTGAAGAAACCTTAAAATAATTCTGAATTTCAATTCTCACTATTTCTATGCTGTAAAGCCTGTGGGTTACCGCCTCTTGATTTAATAAATCAATAAACAAAACAAACCTCATCCAAATCTTTAGTTTTCCTTTTAAGCCTGTACTTCTTTTGAATGCCAGTTTCTCCACGGTGGTATTTCTTCCTTTTATATGTCATCCTGGAAAGAAAATGAATTTATAAGTAAATGTTATGCATACAGCTAAAATATATTCATTAGATACATAAGGTTAAAAATGATAAGAAACTATGCCTTTGGATTGCCTACAAATATTTAACTGTCTGGTATCAGTTGTTTATTTATTTTAATGAATTAGGAGAAGAGTAATGTTAGAAATAGAATGTTTTCTAGTTCAAGTTGTGCTAATCACATTTGTTTTCCATATAACCAGCCTTTAGTAACAGCTATAGCCATAATAAAAACAGCCAGGTAAAATTTATAACTGAAAAGCCTTTAGCTTTGTTGAGCAAATCAAATATCAAAATTCTATAACTGCAACTTCCTGTTGTCTGCAAACTAAATTGAATGGCGAAAACAGTCCTCTCCACTTCTGGGGGAGGTATGCATTGTCAGTGTCAGCGCCTTTCTAAATTCCTTTACTCTCAAGACTGTACCCAGAGGGGAGTTTTGGGGGGGGTTGACCCCCCCCCCTCCCAGAAATGTTTGTTTGACTCGTAAAAACGTAACAAAAATGGATATAAACAAATTGTGTGTGCATTTTATACGTTTTTTTGTATACCCCCCCCCCCGAAATTTTTTTTGAGTAACACCCCCTCCAAAAAAATCCTGGGTATGGCCTTGTTTACTCCTACCTGGTTTTATAAAAAGCATTTTATGGGGGTTCCTCTGCAAATTACCTCAAATTTGATAATTTAAACCAACAATATGTTATTTTGTTTTGGAATCATTGAAAAAAAGCTTGAATTGTGCAAAACTTTTTATTTATTTATAAAAATACTGAAGTCAATAAATGTATCTAAAGCTATGGCCATTTTTTCCCCTTTTCTAATGCACCTTTAGATCTACCTATCTATCTATCTAAAAAAAAAAAAAAAAAAAAAAAAAAAAAAAAAAAATATTCATTCCATCCTTTTCTTTCTGCTTGTCCTTTGTCTACATTTCCATCTTGCATCACTATATTAAATTGTCTGGATTCAACAATAGGTGGCCTGAGCAGTGCACAGGGTAGCAAAGAGCACCAAAGACATGGCCCTCTTTAAATGCTTATGTGTATTTAAGACTCTTATTTTTTGTTTTATTGCACTTTCTTTATCTCAAACTGTAAAAGCAGAAAAATTACAAGCAGCCTTTAAGTAAGAAAATATCTGATATGCCCTCAAAAATGAGCAGGAAAGAGCCTCATCCTGGTCAAATTGCGGTTTTTATTTATTAGTGAGCTCATACAGTCGACTCTTGAAAATTTGAAACTTAAGGGACCAGAGGAAAAGTTCAAAATAACAGGAGTCAAATAATCAAGAAGGAACAAGGAAGAATTTGAAGTAAACAAGTGCTCTATTGAAAATAAATAACACATATATGTATATAAATAAATAAAACTCTTATTAATCACATAAAAATTAACTTATTAATCACAAAAATAAAATAAACTTATTAATCACATATGTATGTTGAAAACCATCCAGGCTAAAAAATGATTTTGCAAAGTAATTGGTGATTTTTTTTTTTATGAAGCAACTTCCATCTTACATTATCTAATTCATTTTCAATGGTGATAAGAGTTGTAAAGAAACTATCCCTTGTTTCTGTTCTGAGAGATAGGAAAGTAAGGTGTTGATGTATAATGTTGCCTTGCTTAATGTGACTCGAGTAAGTGTTTCTCCTTTTTTATCTTCCTCCTCATTTTGAAAAGCCAACAATTTAGCATCAGTTAAAGCACCATGGACAGCAATTTCATTGTCCATGTGAACAAAGTCTCAAAGGTAAACTCCTCACAGTTGGGTAGAAGTAATCACTCTGTGTCTAAGGTATGAATCGTGTTAAATCTCGTGACTCTGATAACCATGTAGGGTTTTCTGTTTCCCTAGCAAACCCACTTTTTTTAAGCAGTTATGTAGGGTAGTACAACTAATTATAGAGGTCAAAACTGTTATTTTTACATTCTTACTTTTATCAATGCTATCCAGCAGAATTTATATGTTTTTACAGAATATTGTAAAAAAAGGAAACAGTCAAAAATGGGGTTTTTAAGGCCAAACGAGATTACTGAATAAACAAACAAAGTGAATATTTCGAGAGGAAAACCGCCTCTCTTCTTCAGCGCGAAACAAAATAATTTGTCCTAGGTAATTGGATAGATGAGTAAGGTTTAAGCCTCGTTCAAGTGCACATTTATCTCAATTACTGGAGTAGGATGACAGTCCTTTTCTTCTTCTTCTTCTCTCTCTCTCTTTTTTTTTAGCCAAGTAATTACCTCTAAAACATTATTGACTTTCCGCGTTTGTTTTGTTGGTTTTTTCTTTGACACTTTCCTTGAATATATTGTTTATTCAGTATTCTCGTTTGGCCTTAAAACTTCCATTTTCGATTGTTTCCTTTTTTTTACATTATGGCAAGCCAATAAGGTTTAAGCAATTTTCTTTACAGAATATTGCCAAGCAAGATGCCCTTGTTACAAATTCAAATTATCAAGGCATTCCTTTTTCAATTTATCAAGTGACTGTATTTCCAAGAAATAAAGAAGAAACTGATTTTTATTCACAACAATTTGACCTCTGCTTATCCTTTTTTAGAACTTCATGACCTAGCTTCCAGAATATAGCCTGTATTCAAAGCCAAACTGTTATTTGCAAAGTTAGGACCTATTTCCATTTACCCTTTTAAGCCTTGCAGGAGGACAAAGAAACGAGGTACAAGCTTCTTAACCCCTCTCCTATTAGAGTCACCATAGATTCATTTCTGAAGATTTTATTCACAAAACATACAATTTTCTTTAGCCTTCATCCATGAGTCAGGCCATGAAAACAATGAATAGAAAACTTTGACAACATCAATATAGCCTAGTTATCATGTACTTAGCCAGATAGAGTGATGTACTGAGTCCTTGCAAATGGGTTGGCAGGAATCATGGCCCCAAAACGTTCAACAAGAATGGCTAAGACCTAAGTAAGTAGAACCTTCTGAGGAGCAAAAATTTACTGTCCTGTATTTTTGTCACAAGTAATTCTGACATAAAGATCAGGAGCCTAGTAATTGTAGGCAGCATAAAACACTGTTTATGTAAAGAGTAATATGGATTCTATACACGTTTTTCCCAGGACACTTTGTGTGGAAGGAGTGGTTGCAGAAGTGTCAGATGCGACTCATTCAATTGCAAACTTTAAGCTCTAGCATTATTTTTAACATTTGAAAGTGATTGGAGGCAATCAGGCCTGCTCCCATGTACATTGTTATAATGAAAAAGGAGGATATTTTTGATTCTAGGTCACCAAAGTTCAGACCACAACCCAGAAATAGAGCAGACTTGCAATGATGAGAAATGGATTCTAGAACAGAAATTTAATGTCAAAGCTGTGTAGTAACTAGTCAACTGATTTTAATTTGATTACAACATTTATACCTTTGTGGATATTGTAGACTCAAAAGTTGCAAGAGAAGGTAACATCTTCCTGTTAAAAAGGCATCAGTATGGCCTTTTTATCAAAGAAAAGTTTTGGTATCCCTTATGGGATTTTGACTAGTTGGAAAAGAGCAATGGGCATTGATACTGCTTAGTCTGAACTCAGTTTGATTGGTGGTGGAAATACAATTAATTTATTAGAACAGGGTGATGTCCAAAAAGATGTGAAGTGGGATGCTAAAGATTGCTAACATTGTTGAAATGATTTGTTTAATTTTTGAACTTCTCTGCTAAAACTACTGTGCTGCAACTTTTCAATGTCTTATAAAACTATCATAGGCAGCGCAATAGCACTGCCAAAGTAAAGAATGATGTTGGCACAATGTATAATAATTGTTTTCTTTTTCCAGACCAGGGCACTTCGTATCAAAGGAGTTGTCATAAAAACTTCGAAAAGGGCTCATTCGATTGGAAATTGGAATGGCTCCCCTTTTTAATAGTCAAAAGTGTTTGGAATGCAACTAACACACCTTCCACACCCACCATTTCCCCAAACACATCCAATCAAAATTTTGAGATAGCCATTTTGTTCAACATAGTTGATTTCCAGATAGAAATTATGTTTTTGAGGAGGATACTCCCCCCACAGACCCCAGGGCAAGGGTTGTAAGTAATACCCTTGGGGCATATAAGGTTTTTATAGAAACTTTTGTCATAGAAACTTCAAAAAGGGCTCATTCGATTGGAAATTCAAAGGGCTAGTGCCCTTTTTAATAGTCAAAAGTAATTGGAAGGGAACTAACACCCCTTCCGCGCCTACCATATCCACAAACACATACACTAAAAATTTTGAGATAGCCATTTTGTGTAACGTAGTTGAAAGTTCTGGAAACTAGGTCTTTGAGGATGACAACCGCCCCCCCCCCTATCCCACAACCCTCAGGGAAAGAGCTGTAAGTTATCCCCTGGGGCATATAAGGTTTTTTATAGAAAGCATTGCTGTAGAAACTTAAAAAGGGGCTCATTTGATTGGCAATTGAAACGGCTAGTGCCCCTTTTAATAGTCAAAAGTGAGTGGAAGGCAACTAACACCCCTTCCATACCCACCATTTCCCCAAACACATCCAATCAAAATTTTGAGATAACCATTTTGTTCAACGCAGTTGAAAGTTCTGGAAATAACATCTTTGAGCAGGACCCCCCCCCCCCACCACACAGTCTTCAGGGCAAGGGTTATAAGTTATGTCCTGTGGGCATATAAGGTTTTTATTGAAAGCTTGTAGAAACTTGAAAAAGAGCTCATTTGATTGGAAATTCAAAGGGCTAGTGCCCTTTTTAATAGTCGAAAATGATTGGAGGGTGACTAACCCCCCTGTAACGCCCACTATTTCCCCAAACACATAATATCGAAATTTTTAGATAAATTTTAGTAAGTTATGCCCTAGGGCAGGTTTTTATAGGAAGTGTTTTCATAGAAACTTCAAAAAGGGCTCATTTGATTAGAAATTCGAAGGGCTAGTGCCCTTTCTAATAGTCAGAAATGATTGGAGGGGAACTAACTTTCCTCTCACACCCACCATTTTCCCAAACACATCCAATCAAAATTTTGAGATAGACATTTTGTTCAACATAGTTGAAAGTTCCAGGAATTATGTCTTTGAGGATGAAACTCCCCCTACAGCCATCAGGGCAAGGTTTGTAAGTTATGCCCTGGGGGCAGATAAGGTTTTTATAGAAAGCGTTGTCGTAAATACTTCAAAAAGGGCTCACTTGATTGGAAATTGAAAGGGCTAGTGCCCTTTTTAATAGTTAAAAGTAATTAGAGGGCAACTAACCCCCCTCTCACGCCCACCATTCCCCCAAACACATGTAATCAAAATTTTGAGATATTCATTTTGTTCAACATAGTTTAAAGGTCCAGAAATTATGTTTCTGAGGATGAAACTCTGGAAATTGAGGATGAATCTTTGAGGATGAAAGTTCTGGAAATTAGGTCTTTTAGGATAATAGCCCTCTCAGAGCCCTCAGGGCAAGGGTTGTAAGTTATACCTTGGAGGCATATAAGGTTTTTTTCATAGAAAGTGTTGTTGTAGAAACTTCAAAAAAGGCTCATTTGATTGCAAATCAAAAGGGCTAGTGCCCTTTTTAATAGTCGAAAGTGATTGGAGAACAACTAGCCTCCCTCTCACGCCCACCATTTTTCCAAACACATCCAATTAAAATTAGTTAAAATTTCTGGAAATTAGGACTTTTAGGATGATAACCCCCTCAGAGACCTCAGGGCAAGGGTTGTAAGATATGCCCTGGGGGCATATAAGTTTTTTTTTTATAGAAATCATTGCTGTATAAACTTCAAAAGGGGATCATTTGACTGGCAATTGAAACGGGTAGTTCCCTTTTTAAAAGTCAAAAGTGATTGGAAGGCAATTAACACCCCTTCCAATGCCCACCATTTCCCCAAACACATCTGACCAACATTTTGAGATAGCCATTTTGTTCAACGCAGTTGAAAGTTCTGGAAATTACATCTTCATCAGGGCAACTACATCTTTCAGGGCAAGGGTTATAAGTTATGCCCTGGAGGCATATAAGGTTTTTATTGAAAGCTTTGCTGTAGAAACTTGAAAAAGGGCTCATTTGATTGGAAATTCAAAGGGCTAGTGCCCGTTTTAATAATCAAAAATGATTGGTGGGCAGCTAACCCCCCTAACGCCCACCATTCCCCCAAACACATAATATCAAAATTCTTAGATAAATTTTAGTAAGTTATGCCCTGGGGGCATATAAGCTTTTATAGGAAGTGTTTTCATAGAAACTTCGAAAAGGGCTCATTCGATTAGAAATTCGAAGGGCTAGTGCCCTTTCTAATAGTCAGAAATGATTGGAGGGGAACTAACTTCCCTCTCACACCCACCATTTTCCCAAACACATCCAATCAAAATTTTGAGATAGACATTTTGTTCAACGTAGTTGAAAGTTCCTGAAATTATGTCTTTGAGGATGAAACTCCCCCTACAGCCCTCAGGACAAAGCTTGTAAGTTATGCCCGGAGAGCAGATAAGGTTTTTATAGAAAGCGTTGTCGTAAATACTTCAAAAAGGGCTCACTCGGTTGGAAATTGAAAGGGCTATTACCCTTTTTAATATTTAAAAATAATTGGAGGGCAACTACCCCCTTCTCACACCCACCATTTTTCCAAACACATCCAATCAAAATTTTGAGATGGACATATTGTTGAACGTAGTTGAAAGGTCCGGAAATTATGTCTTTGAGGATAAAACTTCCCCTACAGCCCTCAGGGCAAGGTTTGTAAGTTATGCCCTGAGGGCATATAAGGTTTTTATAGAAAGCAATTGTCGTAAAACTTCAAAAAGGGCTCACTTGATCAGAAATTGAAAGGCCTAGTGCCCTTTTTAATATCTAGAAGTAATTGGAGGGCAACTAACCCCCTCTCATGCCCACCATTCCCCCAAACACATGCAATCAAAATTTTGAGATATTCATTTTGTTCAACATAGTTGAAAGTTCTGGAAATTAGGTCTTTTAGAATAATAGCCCTCTCAGAGCCCCCAGGGCAAGGGTTGTAAGTTATACCCTGGGGGCATATAAGGTTTTTTATAGAAAGTGTTGTTGCAGAAACTTCAAAAAAGGCCCATTTGATTGCAAATCAGAAGGACTAGTGCCCTTTTTAATAGTCGAAAGTGATTGGAGAGCAACTAACCACCCTCTCACGCCCACCATTTCTCCAAACACATCAAATTAAAATTAGTTAAAATTTCTGGAAATTAGATCTTTTAGGATGATAGCCCCCTCAGAGACCTCAGGGCAAGGGTTGTAAGTTATGCCCTGGGAGCATATAAGGTTCTTATAGAAACTTCTAAAAGGGCTCCTTCAATTGGAAATTTAAAGGGCTAGTGCCCTTTTTAATAGTTGAAAGTGATTGGAGGACAACTAACCCCCCCCCCCCTCTCATGCCTACCATTTTCCGAAACACATCCAATTAATATTTGGAGATAGCCATTTTGTTCAACATAGATGAAAGTTCTGAAAATTAGGATTTCAAGGATGACCTCCCCACAGCCTTCAAGTCAATGGTTGTAAGGTATGCCCTGGGGCATATAAGTTTTTTTTTTTATATAAAACGTTGTTGTAGAAACGTCAAAAATGGCTCATTCAATTGAAAATTGAAAGGACTAGTGCCCTTTTTAATAGGCTAGTTTAAACTGATTGGAGGGCAACTCACCCCCCTCTCATGCCCACCATTTCCCCAAACACATCCAATCAAAATTTTGAGAGAGCCATTATTTCAATGTAGCTGAAATTTCTGGATATTATGTCTTTGAGGATGATACCCCCCCCACACCCCTCAGGCCAAGGGTTGTAAGTTATGCCCTGGGGGATACAAGGTTTTTAAAGAGAGCATTGACAGAGAAACTTCAAAGCATTGAAGGCCTAGTGCCCTTTTTAATAGTCAAAAGTGATCGGAGGAAAACTCACACCCCTCCGTGCCCACCATTTCCCCAAAAACATCCAATAAAAATTTTGAGATAGCCATTTTGTTCAGCGCAGTTGATTTCCAGAGAGAAAATGTCTTTTTGTGGAGGACACTCCCCCGCAGCCCTCAGGGCAAAGGTTTTAAGTTATGCCCTGGGGACATATAAGTTTTTTTTATAGAAGGTGTTGTCGTAGAAACTTCAAAAAGGCTCATTCAATTGGAAATTCAAAGGGCTAGTACCCTTTTTAATAGTCGAAAGTGATTGGAGGGCAACTAGCCCCCCCACCCCCGTCATTCCCCCAAACACATCCAATCAAAATTTTGATATAGCCATTTTGTTCAGCATAAATGATTTCCAGATAGAAAATATCTTTTTGAGGAGGACACTCCCCCACAACCCTCAGGGCAAGGGTTTTAAGTTATGCCCTGGGGGCATTAAGGTTTTTATAGAAGGCGTTGTTGAAGAAACTTCAAAAAAGGCTCATTTGATTGGAAATTGAAAGGGCTAGTGCCCGTTTTAATAGTCAAAAGTGATAGGGGGGCAAATAGCCCCCCCGCCCATCATTCCCCCAAACACAAACAATCACAATTTTGAGACAGCCATTTTGTCCAGCATAGTTGATTTCCAGATAGAAAATATGTTTTTGAGGAGGACACTTCCCTACAACCCTTGGGGCAAGAGTTTTAAGTTATGCCCTGGGGGTATATAAGGTTTTTTATAGAAGGTGTTGTTGTAGAAATTTCAAGAAAGGCTTAATCAATTGGAAATTCAAAGGGCTAGTACCCTTTTCTAATAGTCAAAAAGTGATTGGAGGGCAACTAGCCCTCCCCCCCCCCCGCCCCTCAGTCCCCCAAACACATCCAATCAAAATTTTTAGATAGCCATTTTTTTCAGCATACTTGATTTCCAGACAAAAAATATGTTTTCAAGGAGGAGACTCCCACAACCCTCAGGGCAAGGGTTTTAAGTTATACACTGGGCCATATAAGGTTTTAATAGAAGGCATTGTTGTAGAAACTTCAAAACAGGCTCAGTCGATTGGAAATTCGAAGGGCTAGTACCATTTTGAATTGTTGAAATTTTTGGGAAGGCAACGACCCCCCCCCCCCCACGCCCATCATTCTCCCTAAAACATCCACTCAAAATTTTTATAGAGCCCTTTTGTTAAGCGTAATTGATTTTCGGATAGAAAATATCTTTTTGAGGAGGATACTCCCCAACAGCCCTCTGAGAAAGAGTTTTAAGCTATGCCCTGAGGGCATATGAGGGTTATATAGAAGGCGTTGTCGTAGAAACTTCAAAACAGGCTCATTCAATTGGAAAGTCAAAGCGCTAGTACCCTTTTTAATAGTCAAAAGTGATTGGGAGGCAACTAGCCCCCTCCCCCATGCCCATCATTCCTCCAAACACATTCAATCAAAATTTTGAGATAGCCATTTTGTTCAGAATAGTTGGTTTCCAGATAGAAAATTTGTTTTTGAAGAGGACACTCCCCCACAACCCTCAGGGGAAGGGTTTTAAGTTATGCCCTGGGGGCATATAAGGTTTTTATAGAAGGCAATGTCATAGAAACTTCAAAACAGGCTCATTCAATTGGAAATTCAAAGGGCTAGTACCCTTTTTAATAGTTAAAAATGATTTGAGTGCAACTACCCCCCCGCTCATGTCCTTCATTCCCCCAAACACATCTTTTGAGATAGCCATTTTGTTCAGCATTGTTGATTTCCAGATAGAAAATACGTTTTTGAGGAGGACACTCCCCCACATCCCTCAGGGCAAGGGTTTTAAGTTATGCCCTGGGGGTATATAAGGTTTTTAAAGAAGGTGTTGTAGAACCTTCAATAAACTTCATAGAAACTTTGTAGAAACTTCAATAAAAGCTCATTTGACTGGAAATTCAAAGAGCTAGTGCCCTTTTTAATAGTCAAAAGTGATTGGTGGGCAACTAGCCCCCCCCCCCCCACACCCATCATCCCCCAAACACATCCAATAAAAATTTTGAGATAGCCGTTTTGTTCAGCGTAGTTAATTTCCAGATGGAAAATATATTTTTAAGGGGGACACTCACCCACAACCCTCAGGGCAAGGATTATAAGTTATGCCCTGGGGGCATATAAGGTTTTTATTGAAATCTTTTTCGTAGAAACTTGAAAAAGGGCTCATTCGATTTGAAATTCAAAGAACTAGTACCCTTTTTAATAGGCAAAAGTGATTTGAGGGCAACTAACCCCCCCTCTCACCCACCTTTTCCCAAAACACATCCAATCAAAATTCTTAGATAGCCATTTTATTCAACATAGTTAAAAGTTTTGGAAATTAGGTCTTTAAGGATGACAACACCTCCCCCCACAGCCCTCAGGGCAAGGTTTGTTAGTTATGCCCTTGGGGCATATAAAGTTTTTATTGAAAGTGTGTCATAGAAACTTCAAAAGGGCTCATTCAATTGGAAATTGAAAGGGCTACTGCCTTTTTAATAGTTTAAAGTGATTGGATAGCAACTAATGCCCCTCTCATGCCCACCATTTTCCAAAACACATCCAATCAAAATTTTGAGATATCCGTTTTGTTCAACGTAGTTGTACGTTCTGGAAATTAGGTCTTTTAGGATGATAACCCCCTCAGAGCCCTCAGTGCAAGGTTTGTAAGTTATGCCCTTGGGGCATATAAAGTTTATATACAAAGTTATTGTATATGATTTATAGAATAGATTTTAGTCTTCCTCAAATCCAATTTTTATATGTTTAAAAAATAAATGTTGACTTAAGATTAAATCAAAATGCACTGTGACAATGCTAATTCCCAATAAGGCATCTCAGCAGTATCCCAAGAATGACTTAGGGTATTTTGTTCAAACATTTGGGGCTACTTCTGCTCTTAAAATTTAAGCAAATCCAAATAGTGTAAGTGTATCCAAGCTATCAAAGAAAGTAAACAGATTTTTTTGCAAATGGTATCAAGTTTTCCATTACAGGTCAACTAGAGGAGTTATGAAACTAAATTAAACAGTACTATTTGTGTCTAGATTTTTAAAAGGGTGTATGCTGTTAAAAATTGCTGAAATTTTTTTTCCAGCATACAAATAGCAGGCCAAACTATAAAGTCTTAAAAAACGAAAAGATTTAAAGTATTATTTTCTTTTTCTCTGAAAAAACTATGTCAATATAAAACAAACGGAAATTAATTAAAAAAACTTTTTCCACAAAATAAGTTTTCCAAAGAAAAGTAAAGAACTCCATTAAAAAAAAAATGAGCAAAGCTAAAATCAAATAGTTTACCAAGCATGAAAATACCACAAATCATTATTGATAAATAAATGAAACCCAAAACAAACAGAAATTACAATAATTAACCAAGTCAAATTCAAAACGAGCAGAAATTAACATAAGTTGGGTGCAAAACCCCTTTGCTTTCCCAAGGCCAGAAGAAAATTTGCACTTTACTGTAAAAATACAAATGAATGTGCATTGTCAGTTTAATATACATATACCGAAATTTAGTAATCAAAATGTTAATATTATTTGATTTATTAAAGTTATAAAAGTAAAAACATTTATATTTTTTCAGTAAAGTGCAAATTTTGTTCTGGCCTTGGGAATGCATAGGGGTTTTGCACCCAACTTATGTTAATTTCTGCTTGTTTTGAGTTTGACTCAGTTAATTATTGTAATTTCTATTTGTTTTGGGTTTCATTTATTTATCATTGCTGATTTGTGGTAGTTTCACGCTTGGTAGATTATTTGATTTTAGTTTTGCTAATTTTTTGTTTATATTTTGTTGAAAAAGTTTTTTTTAATTAATCTTGATTAAAAAGCAGCTTTTCTACACATAGATTCCTAATTATGAATATCATATACACAGGGTTAGATAGTTGGGATTGGCTAATAGTTCAGACCAGTCTAACAGTTATGATTGGCTCATTACAATCTTGAAAAACTTTGGTGTTCTAATATTTGAATTTAGACAACAGTCACCCTTACAGCATAGTCTATTTAAATAAAGCTATTCTGTTTCAAAATACCTGTCTTGTATTCAATCTGTCCAAGATTGATTCTCTATTGTTTTAACTTTAGGATCCTGTGTCCAAGGTTGGTAAGCATTTTCCAAAATTAGATTCAAACTTTAAATGTATGTCCAAGATTAGGTTCCACTGTTGTCTATCAGTATATTTGAAATTGTGAGTGTTCTATATGGTTAAAATATTCAAGCTAATCATATACTTTTTACAATGATCAAAATGTTGTAGTGGTAATTAGTTGTCTAATTACTGTGACCTTACCCTAGTAAATATTTAGTGGTTGACTAGGCCTACTCCTGAAGGAAACATGTGACTAAAATAAAAGTTGTGCCACTAGACTCCCTGTTGTAAGCTCCACAACATTGAAGGTCCTGGATATAGGCTAGCCCGAATAATATATTAATCTGTTAATTGAATCTTGTGGTAAGCCATTGGATCTTTGTTAAAACAGGTTTCTGTAGTCTCAACTTGATGAAATATTGTTTCATCTGTTATAAACTACAAAATTAGATATAAATAGACCTATAGACCAAGGCTAACTGGAATGATTTTAGAAGTGGATAATAATGGAAGCAACCATGACAATCTGATTAATAGAAATGTGCTGTCCATTATAGAGTAAAAATTTACTTCATAAGCAAAGGGGAAGGGGTTCATTGCCAGAAAAGCAACCATGATATGGAAAGAGCAAAGGCTATAACAAGAAATCTAATAGGAGGCCAACTTGTGGGTTTGACTTATTTCTGACCATTTTATTGTCTGGTTTTTATGTTTTTCAAATGTATAGTTTTAATCTTTTAACTGAAACATTTTATTGATATTTACATCCCTATCTATATAGGTGGCAGCCAATTAGACCCAATAAATTACTACTCTATTAACATTACATGTCTTGTTGAGACAATTTTGAAAGGAATAGTAAATAATGCCACTGTCAGACACTCTACCTCTGATAATCTTATTATGCAGAGTAAGGATGGATTTAGATCAGTATGATCCATTGATACAAATCTGATATATATCTATGATTTTGTCATCAAGCTCCTATATAAAGGAATCCCAATAGATCTCATCTTCCTAGATTTTCCCAAAGCATGTCATTGTTGACTACAGGCAAAATTACTTGTAATTGGGGTAAGCCATGAGGTTGTTGAGTGGGTGATGGCATTCCTGAAAGATAGAAGATAGAGCACGAAGGTGCATGGAGAAAACAGTCAGGCATTTCACTCATATAGTACTGAAGAGGAAAGTAGAGTCTCACAGGGGACAATCCTTGCTCCAACATTATTAATCATCTATACCAACAATGCCCCCACAAGCTGTCAAAAATAAAATGAACCTGTATGCCAATGATTTAAAAATCATCAGCCCTACAAAAAACAGCCAAAGAGCAAGCCTTATTACAAGCTGACCAAGACAAAATCTCAGATTGGGCAAACTCTGGAGGTTAGAATTTAACATTAAAAAATGCAGGACAATTCATTCTGGCAGAAAGATTGCAAGGGGTCATTATCACATGTCTGGAATAGATGGTGTTGGGCAGATGATTGATTCCTCCCATGCTGAAAGAGACCTGGTTATACTTGTGGATGAACAATAAAAGTTGTCTCCAAGGCACTCCAGACCCTGGGAATTGTAAAAAGAGCATTCCACAGTAGGTCACAAAAGCTGATATCACAACTATATAAAGGATTTGTTTGACCAAAACTAGAATTTGGTAGTTGTACAGCAACTGCATTAAATATAGGCAACAAGAAAAAACAAAAGGCAAACAACTAAATCACAAGAGGGTTGTAAAAGCCTGAACTACCCCTCCTACCTGGAGAAATTACATATTCCTACCCTCTCCTTTCAGTGGAAGCATGGGGATATCAGCATGGTGTACAAAATGCTGCACACTCAGTGCTTGCAATAAAAATGCTTGAATGTGACCAGTCAACAAGAACTAGAGGAAACACCATGAAGGTGTACTGCAAGCAAGCCAAAACCAGACTACAGAACAACTTCTTCTTGAATAGAGTTGTGAGGATTTGGAACTCTGTCAGCAAACAAGCAGTCTCAGCCTGTATTGTGGAGAGCTTCAAGGGAGCTGAGGACAAAGATTGGTCATCCAAGCCATGGCTTTGAGAATGGAATGCAACCCAAATGTTGGCTCAACATCTTTACTAACCAGCATCTACAGGATAATAGGCTACCTTATTTGCTGGACAATGTTATTAAAGGCAAAGAAAAATAGGTTGGGCACAATTGTAGCTCTTAAGAAAAAAAAACATGTTAGATAATTATTACTTCAAAATATGCAAAAAAATTGTGAGCCAGTTCTACTACACTTTACCCCTCCCCCCTAATGTGCAAATATACAGCCCCAAATATTTAGCCTAATTCCCATGTATGTTGCCATCTATCATACTTTTTTTCAGTAAATTTTTGGCAGTTCATATTATTGACTTACAAATAAAGTGACCATACTGCTTAATGCCTTTTTTAATGCTCTTTAAGAGTATAATAATCCTTTTTGTCAGAAATGAATTTTATCACCACCCCTATATATAGGCCTACCAATTCAAGATAAATATTTGTACATTAGGGGGGGGGGCGGGGGGAAAAGTTTAAACTTACTTCTCATTTGCATCATAAATGAACTTTACCACCACCCTACTAATGTGCAAATATATACCCTGAACTGGTATATACAAGGGTGGGGGTACGATTCATTTCTGACAAAAATGATTGTTATATTTGGAAAGAGCATAAAAAAGGCATCAAGTAGGCTAGTATGTTTAATTTTTCATAAGTCAATAATAAGAACTGCCAAAATTAAACTCCTTTTTTTTTACTTAATACCCATAAATTAGGTCAATGCTGACAAAATCAAGAAACTGCTGAATCAGTTGATGTTTTTAAATGAAGGCTAGATGCTGAGCGGTCCTCTAGAGTGTAAATTCAATTGGGATGCTATTGAAGATGGAGCCGCACCTAGTCACCAGTGATTCTTGCATACAACTAGTCATCATTCTAGAGCTCTACAAGGAGAAATCCTTAGATTGCTCTTAGCTGCAATTTAAGGTAACAAAAAACACATGGGAAATACAGGTGATAATTTGTGCTATTACCATACTTGTACATTAACTTTACTATAGTACAGAAGAAACATTGCCTGAACACTACTTGGAAAAGAAGCATTAGGGACATTTTTTAGCTCTAAGATCTTGCATCTTTCTTCAAAGATCATTGTTTTTTAGGAGGGTGTTCAGATGCTTAACTCTGTCCAAGTTTCCTGCTCAGAATGGTTGAAAGTCCAAGGTATTTTTCAGAAATAGGAAATTCACAATCATAATTGTCACCTAAGTAGATTTCAGTTCTGCTTTCAGCAGAACCAAACCAAACCGATTTTCAGCTTTCAACCATTCTGAGCAGGAAACCTGGACAGAGTCTGAGACAGAATCCAGCTTCTGTTAACATAAGGCATAAAATATACTTGGTATTTCTTTCTAATAGCGTCAAACTAGGCTATGTTAATTATTAACTCTAAGAAATGAATTGTCGTATTCTACACTTATAGCCTAGATTCAAAATTTACCAACGTGAAACGTGCTCTGTATTCTTTTCTTCAACATGCCGTAAGCTGTGTTGCGCAGTTGGGCTCTCTCCCGCCAATTGGGCTATAAGATTTTCACCTTCGCAGGACAAGAGACCTTAGTCGATTTTCCCCCTGAATTGCAACACTGCGCGAAAATCGGCCACATTGTTGGAAGGTTTGCTGTGCAAACATGGAACTTATCATGGAATTTCCTGAAATTCAGAAGGCACTGGTGAGTTAATTTTGTTGATAATATTGTTAATAGCAAGGCTGTACATCACCTGCATTCTGGATTGATTTTTCCTGAGCTTGGGTAGTAGGTTTAGCCTGTACTAGGCTATATCTTTGCCCAGCCAATCATGGACTCCAACTTGAAAATTACAAACTTTAGGTGCCAAAAAAGGCAAAGAAGTTAACAAAAGTGACACAGAAAGATCCGCCATAGTCTCTACAATAATTTGAGCATGTTTATGACCTAAGAACCTAGGTTGACTTTCCTGTTTTTAAGTAAAATTTGACTCTTAGAAATTAACATTGTGAATCAGTACCAAGAATACTGAGGCTAGATTCTGCTACAAAGGTATTGATAATTGGATGGTTTTGGGGTCAGTGCCCTTCTAGAAATTCCTCTCTGTCCAGCCAGGTTAATATTTTGTGTTCCAACTGCACAGGCATCATGTGGTAACATTTTGGTAAATTTTTCCATTCATGGAATATTGAGATAGCTAAGTAATAGACCTACATCTCCATTTAGAATTTCATGCTGAATCCAGATATAATAATCATTAACTAATAGTTTGCCGCAAAGAATAAAATTTTATAAATTTAGTTCAAGGATATTGTCAGTTTGTTTTCTTGCTTATTTGCCAGCAGATAAAATAATTGGATGGTCTGAAATGGTATTTTCTGGTGCAAAGTGCTGGAAAATTTTCAAACTTCCTATTAAAATGTGTATTTTTTTTCATTTGCATCTCAGATTTCTTGTTGCCTCCAATCACCCTCCATATTTTATGGAGGGTGATTGGTGAGTTAATTTTGTTGATAACCTTGGTGATAGCAAGGCTGTACATCACCTGCATTCTGGATTGATTTTTCCTGAGCTTGGGGAGTAGGTTTAGCCTGTACTAGCTTATATCTTTGCCCAGCCAATCATGGACTCCAACTTGAAAATTACAAACATTTATTTAGGTGCCAAAAAAGGCAAAGAATTTAACAAAAGTGACACAGAAAGATCCACCCTAGTCTACAATAATTTTAACATGTTTATGACCTAAGAACCTGGGTTGACTTTCCAGTTTTTAAGGAAAATTTGACCCTTAGAAATTAACATTGATGGTTTTGATGATGATTTGATGGTTTTGGGGTCTGTGCCCTTCTAGAAATTCCTCTCTGTCCAGCCAGGTTAATATTTTGTGTTCCAACTACACAGGCATCATGTGGTAACATTTTGGTAAATTTTTCAATTCATGGAATATTGAGATAGCTAAGAAATAGACCTACATCTCCATTTAGAATTTAATGCTGAATCGAAATATAATAATCATTAACTAATAGTTTGCCGCAAAGGATTAAATTTTATAAATTTAGTTCAAGGATATTGTCAGTTTGTTTCCTTGCTTATTTGCCAGCAGATAAAATAATTGGATGGTCTGAAATGGTATTTTCTGGTGCAAAGTGCTGGAAAATTTTCAAACTTCCTACTAAAACGTGTTTTCTTTTTCATTTGCATCTCAGATTTCTTTGTAGGACAGCACATAATTTTAAAATAAATATTATGCCCCCCTCCTTGGTGATGCCCCTGACTATGTCCCTGGGCCTTGCTATTACCATTAACTAGATTTTGAATATATGAATACAAAAAAATGATTTACTTATAGAATATAAGCTATTCAGAATTGATTTTGAAACTGAATTCAAATTAATTATTCAATTAATTGAGTTAATTTTATTTAATGAATTCAATGTGAAATTAAATTTGATTAATCGATTACAAGAATTGATTTTTGTTCCATGAACATATTGGATCCAATGAAAAGTACAAGTGAGTTTTGCAGAGCGAGCACATATTAATGAAAATTTCAGTTATGTTTGTGTTGTGACTGAGAATTTATGAGTTGACCGAGCTCAGAAGGGTGCCAGTTGAGGTTTTGAGGAGCTCAGGATCCCCTTCCCTCAGTTTCTGTCCCTAGAACAGAATCAAAATATGTTTTTTGGACACATATATTACCTTTGGAGGGTTACAGGGGACACTTTTGGCGCCCCCACAACTCAGTGCCCAGGGCAGCTGCCCCCTTTGCCCCCCTAGTTCTGGCCCTGGTTTTGGTCAGCTATCAGGGAGATTTAAGTCCATTCCCAGTAATTCAGCACATGGTAATAGTCCTCTTCCTCTCCTGAAAATGGACCTTGATCCTAATCTGTTTTTCTCTTACTTTTCCTTCAGCAGCAGGAAAGCTGCATTTTTTCTAACTTTTCCTCAGGCTACACCAAACACAAGAGTATAAATGTGTATTTTTAGCACTCTGGCCTCCGGGGCCTGATCTCAGAACACAAAAAAAAAGTGGGCTTTAGGTCTGTTAAAAAAAATTAACACAGATGACCCAAAAACATAATTTACCTGAGTGTCATGGGTAGGGGGGGGCCAGGGGCCTGGGCCCCCGGACATTTACCCCTATGAGACCTCCCCGGCCCCTCCCTGTGAATTTTTTTTATTAGTCTGGAGCGGGGGGTCCCCCCCCCTCAACAACTGATTTAAAGGAGCCCATAGTAGTTTTACTCTTCCAACACACTCAGAACCTTATAAAGTCATTTCATACCCAAAAACCATACTCAAATCTCCTCAGTTTAACTGGTTAGGCCTAGGCCTATGTCTATTTGAAGAACAAATCAGTACAAAATTTGTCAACTCTAATTTTCTCATATTTTTTAGGGCCAGTGGTGCAGAAATCTTGATATTGTCCCACTTATCTCAGACAATTTTATTGAAGATTATTACAAAGCTACAAATTCAGCCAGCCGGCAAGTCAAGAGAGGCTACAGCTTTTTGGTGGAGCAATATATTGACCTGGAAACCATGCATATTTTAGAAGTGGAAGGACTTTTTGGAAATAAAGGGTTAGTGATAAAAGGGAGTTGCTATCGCAGTTTTAAAAAGAGGGACAGGCCACATTCAATCAAAGTCTATCTTTCATGTGACAGTCAGATTATCAACAGTGCTTGTTCATGCGTTGCTGGAAGTGTTTTTTGCAATCACCTGGTGTCACTCTTGAAAATTATCAGTTTGATGCAGAGTCTGAAGTACAAACAAATACCTGCCTCCCTGAGCCGCACCGAGATGACTCAACAGTGGAATTACATGAGAAAGTGGGATCTTGAGCCACCAAAGGTGATGAACATTGACATTCGCCAAGTTCGGGACGGAGGACTGTCAACTCCAAAAATAGTGCAGCTATATGACCCGCGGGTCAGTAAAGATGAGTGTCTCAGTCTGAGATTGCGAGTTGTGCAACTTAGTTCTTCCCTTAGCCCGGCTGTATCTGCATTTTCAGATAGGACAGAGTTTCTGTTACATAATCTTTGTTTATTTTTGTTAATGTTTTTTTATTAAGGTAAATATGATTCACTAAAGCAATTTTATTTTACTCTCAGAAACAATAACTTATGTTTAAAAATTATATATTCAAATGTAAGCTGTACCTGGACGTGGGATCCTGAGATGGCTCTCATGTGAATATTTCGATGATGAGAAAACCATTTTTCTTTGCATTTCTCTGCTCTTCCTTTAGGCAGCTTTCTGGGCTTTGAACTGGGGAATGCAGTAGCTGAACTGTTCCATGGGTGAAGCATGCTGTGAGTTGCTGTTTTGACTTGCATCTCAGAAGTTTTGCTTCAGGACTACCAGGACACATGCCAAGGAATAAGACAACAGATAGCACGTTCCAATAAAGCAAAAGGTGTTGTCGTACAAGTTTACCTAAGTTTTTACATGGCTTTCATGTGGGCAGCGGTCAGGATCGGAGATTGGGGGGGGGGGATAAGGGTTATCACCCACCCTCTGAAATATTGTAAATTTTGAAATAAATGAAAAAAAATTGGAAATTTTCCCAGACCAAAGGGGGCAACGGCGTTCTTGTTATGCCTTAAATTGCTGATTCCAGACTTGTTAAACAGCATGGAAATTATCATCAGGCGCGTAACTAAGGATGGGTTGGTACATGGCACCAGATGAATTTTTATTTTATTGGTGTTGTAATAGAGACTTGAAAATGCATGGTCAACAGAAAAACTAAGATCGTTGTCTCTGACAGGACAATTCATAATCAATCTTCACCATCCAATGGTCATCAAAATAGTATAGTTGGCACAGAAGATTAGGTCCTGTAGGCTGGAGGCATTAAGGAGCCAAAGAGTAATTAATTGTTCATAAAAAAAAAATGCACGCTTTAGTGGTAAATCCAAAACTGTATTGCTCCATGCCAGAAAATACTTTTCTATCATTGACTATTCACCAACTTCATTATTAGCATAAAAAAAAAATAGAAAATGACATTTCTTACTAGAAATTTTCTTAAAACTTATACTCTTAGCACAACACTAGTTTTAAGATAATTTAATCCTCTAAGATAGGTGTAAAAGAAGTAAATATATGGAATAGTACACTTTTTAGTTATACATGGTTCTAAAATTTCCGCTGCTTTGCGGCAGAAAGCACTGCTTTCAAACCATCTTCTCGCCCAAAATAGATATATTTACCACTTCAAACCTCAAAATTTTCTGCACAGATTTGACTTATTCCGCACATTTTCGTCACCCCTTCCTCAGGTCCAAATGATTTTGTTTGACCAGGCCTCTAATTTAATTTTCTCGAGCCAATGACTTAATTTTTAATTATCCCCCCCCCCCTCCTTTCATAGTAAATCCCGGATCCGTCACTACAATTAATGCCAATTTTTGCTTTCTTGACTACTATATTATGTAGACTGACACCCCCCCAAAACGAAATCCTGGCTACGCTGCTGGCTTTCTCATTGCCAGATTGATGCAAGCACTTTCATATTGAAGTCCCAGGCATGCTAAAACGTTTATTTTTGTGTTAAGTATACCTGTAAAAAAGTATTTTCTTGAAGATATTTTGAAAGATGGCATCAAAAGAGGAGAATATTCCCAGGCCAAGCTTGTTCAGAATAGATTATTTGAATGCCCAGTGCTGTCAACATTGACCAACCATTTACAAATAGATGATCCTACTTGTAGTATTATAACCAATCTCAGTGTTGTAACCAGTGCATTGTTCAAGGCTGCTGAGTTTCCTGATTTTCCTGTGTATGAACGTACAGGAAGTTACATGTTGACAAATACTGATCCAAAGCAGCAGCAAGTGATAGACTCCTTAAGAGTATCAGCATCAGAAGACAAAGAAATTGAAAAAAATTCTCGCAGACAGGCTGAAAGTAAAACGTGGTTCCGTGCACGTAAGTTTCGACTTACCTCCAGCAAATTCGGTTTGGTTGTGAAAAGGGTCACTCCTTGGAGCAAAAAGTTTCGTCAAACTTTGCAGATCGAAATTTGGATAGAAACCCAGCTGTAAAGTGGGGCAGGACGCATGAAGCAACTGCTGTTCGAATTTACAAAAAAACTATGAAAAAAAGAGGAAGGGACGTTGTGGTTATGGACTGTGGGATTGTGATACCAGCTGAGTACTGGCTTGCCACGTCTCCTGATAGACGTGTGTTTGACCCATGCGAAAGAGACCCACATGGCAATATTGAAGTCAAGTGCCCATATAGTCTTCGAGACAAAACTGAGGAACAGTTTTTAGCTGAATGCCCATGCCTCACATGCTTGAGAAAAGACCACCACTATTATTATCAGATCCAAGGGCAACTTGGCATTACTGGACTATCGTGGTTTGACTTTGTATTATGGACAAGAAATGTTATAATAATACAAAGGATACCTTTTGATAATGTTTTTTGGGAAAATGAAGTCAAAACTCTGACTGATTTCTATTTCTAACATTATCTGGAATACTTGTCTGAGCTGCTGTAATTTGAGGTCCTTTGATTAATGTGATAAACCTTTTCGACGTATCCAGAAACCACAAAAGAGAACACCTCACAGGCACCAGTTACTGAAAAAAAATTCTTTGCAAACACGTTTGAGTTGAGTTTCGCGACGCTGATTGGTTGATGCTCAAGTTTCAGTAACGATCCATGTTGCAGAAGCAACACTTCGGAAATGTCAAAGTAATGTATTTTGAGTTCCTTTGATTTTTGTGATTCAGAATTACGGTGATTTATGTGATTATGAGGTCCTGAGAATATAATCATTCTTTTTTTAACCTATATATATATATAAAAAAAACATAAATAAAATATGTCTTTAATAAAAAATTCGGAGACTAGTCAAATCAGTTTTATTTAATTTGGCTGTGTCCTTTATTTTCCATACAAATGTATAAATTATTCTTGTTATTTCATTTAATGTTGTTTTATTTGGTAGAGAAACTGTTGCAGAATACCATATTATAGGGCATACAGCAATAATTACATACGGAGCCTTCTGGTGTATAGTTAGACTTCAGTTGTTTCCATAAGAAATTGCCTTTTTTACAATGCTTCTAATTTCATTCCAATTTAATTTCTACGTTTTCTTCCAACTGTTGTTGAAAACTGTTCCAAGTACTTTGGTTTCTTCTTTGGTTGGTACACCATGCACAAAATCTCTATCCTCATCTCTGAGGCTTGAACTCTCAGATTTTGCTTTATTTATTTCTACCTTGAAAATTAATGAGGCACACTAGTGCCTCTAAAGTGGAGACCCACCACAATGTTAAGCGATTTCCGGTCCTAGCGGTCGCAGAGAGACAGCAGTGATCGCTTTTTTTAGCCCAAGCTCCAACTCAGAAACGTGCAAAATTTCACCCCCTCCAGATTTTATCTTTATGGGTAAAAGTGGGCCGGACGTTTCGACCCTCCAACCACAGCCCCCCATTAACGTTGTCCGATTGGGCTGAAATTTAGAGGTTAAGCATTCCTAGGGCCCGGGAGCTTATCCTCGAAATTTCAGCTCAATCCGATTACTCCTTCTCTGTTTTCCAAAAAACAAATATAGCCATTTAGAGTTCATTTCTCTTTTTTTTTTATCAGCCACGCCTACAAGCCACAGCTGGCACCGGATCCGGGTGAATGAGGACTCATTCAAACCGGAATTTGACCTGTTAGGGCCTTTTGATATTTTCAGACCGAAAGAATTATCCCCCGAATTATATTTACGAAAAACCTCGTTTTCCTATAAGAGCCCATGTTAATTTTTACCACCACACCCCCCCTTTAACGTTGTCCGATCGGGTTGAAATTTAGAGAATAAGCTTTGCTGGGGCCTGGGAGATTATACTCAAAATTTCAGCTCAATCCAATCCTTCTTTCCCTATTTTTCAAAAACCAAATATCAAGTGGTTTGTGGATGTGCTTGCGTCAAAAATATATACGAGAGACTAAAACAAGCTCACTAGTGTCTCTGTCGTACAATGGTTGCTGTTCCTGACTGTCAGGCGGTAGATCTGGTTTGGATTCCCTGTGAGAGAAATTTTTTATATACTGAATTTAAAGTTTTAAAAAAAAACTCAGTTTCTTTTTTAAATCCAATCTATTAAATCCTTCGGCTCAACAGGCGTCTCCAGAAGAATATCAAAGTCGGCCTTCAGGTTACAGGTAAGTCTCCACTGATTTGATAACAGGCCGTATCCACACATGCTTGAATAAAATTTTAAAAAAGAGAATCTTACTGATCATTTTATTTGAGTATTCAGTAATTAAAAGACTTAACACAATAATTTTCAAAAAAGGAGGGTTTTTGAGGGCGGAGCCCCCCATCTTTAAAAACTGTCAAAATAAGCTAAAACTTAGTAAATCAATAATAATTAATAAAATGTACAAAACGTGCAGAAATTATTTGAAAAAAACTACGTTTTCTAAAGATTTAAAGAGGCTGAGTCACAAGTTCGAACCGTAACACGTGCAGGGATTAGGACGTGCAGTTGAGGGGCTGCCACCCCCCAAACCCGTGTTTCCGTATATGAAATGGGCTGTACTCTCTTCAACGCCTCGCTCTTTACTCTAAATTTTTTATTGTTTAAAAAAGAGTTGTGAGAAAGTCAAACTTTAGCGTAAAGAGCGAGGCGTTGAGGAGAGCACAGCCCCTTTCATATACGGAAGCGGGGGTTTGGGGGCGGCAGCCCCCAACTGCACCTCTAATCCCTGTACGTTTTAAGGTTCGAACTTGTGACTCAGCCTCTTTAAATCTTTAGAAAACGTAGTTTTTTTTCAAATAATTTTACAATAATATTTGGTTTTATTAGTTGCTTTTAAAAAATCTTATGTTTCTGTAAATAATATTAGATAATAAAAAAAAACTTAGAACTTTTATTTGTGTATCCTCTATTTCAATTCCTTTTATTTACCCTTCAATATACTTAAGCATGGGATCGGCATATGCTTCAAATAAAAGTAGACTCAAAGGAAAAAAATAATTATTCTTCACTTGGTATCTCTTATTCACCTGAAGAGCTGATGATGGGGTTCATAAGGACTGTCATTATGACACAAACAGTCCACATCTGATTCAGAACTGGGACAAGGTTAACTGGGATTGTTTCTCTTAAGATCCCATAGCACTTAATTCGCATTATGAGTCTCTCAACATGTATTCTGAGGCGGGCAATCTTCTGTGTTTCAATCACATCAGAAGCTGCAAATTGCCCATCATTTTGAAGAAACGGGGGAATATTTAGGCTTACGCAAGAAGGCAAGTCAGTCTGTATGCGGAAACCCGTATCAGCCATTATACTATCACCATCATCATATGGCATCTTCAGGATTCCACATCTTTTGGCAAGTTCTACATCAGAGATGGACCCGTCGTACAACTCAGATACAAACGTCACAATGCCGTTTGGGGCAATGCCAATGAGACCTTTTTTAGTCTGCCGACTTTTGTATGACGAATAAGACACAGTTTTATTTAGGAATGACAAAGGAACTTGACACTGAATTTCAGTTGCGTCGATCACAACACGAGTTGTGGGATATTCAGCTTTAAAGTCATCTGGCATATTTCTGTCGACATATTGTCTTGACGGCCAGAGAACAAGTCTTCCCAACTGTATATATAAGAAATTGATCCAGCTCACAAGGATTTTGCTAATGGTCCCCTGACTAATTGAAAAACGGAATGCCAGGTCTTGTTCGTATAATCCCACTTTTAGCCTGCAAAGGACAAGAAGCAACTGATCACGTCCAGAGAGCTTTCTGTTGCGTCTCTTGGCTGAACCTTTGGGATCTCTCACATGAGCTTCAGTGAGTCTCACATTTTCACCATTTTCACCACAGTTGTTGAATTCAAAAAAAGACTCAAAGTCAGATGAACAGGTGAACCCAGTATAGACCTGCAGTAGTTTGTTATACTTTTTCACGTTAGCATAAGTAAATGTACCATCTTTCAAAGCTTGACCAGAGTCATCGAGTTTCCTTTTTATGTCCATATTAATGTGCTGCAGTTTTTCCATCTCTTTCTTTTTATCTTGCAGTGCAATTTGCATATACCTTGCCTTTGCTTCTAGTTCTCTAACTCTTGATAATAAACTGACAGTCACATTATCACTGGTACTGCTAACATTCCCTGAGCTAGTTATTTCACCAATTTCACAAGGTTCCTTGCCTTCACCACTTCCAAAAAGTTCCTCGCTTGTTATAGTGTGCAGTAGCCCACTTGCAGACACATCTTCAACTTGAGTAATCTCAGCACTGAGTTTTTTCCGGTCTTTGTGATGTTTCTCACTAACTTGTCTTTCTTTACGAGCTTTTCGCCTGAACAATGATTCATTTGTCCAAGGAAAAATACTTGGGATAGATCCTGGTTTGAGTTCTCTTCTTCCAGATGCAAAACCAGCATAGAAGTCCTCAGTGTTGAAATGTCTAGAACATACTCTAGTGTAGGCATCTGAGATTTGGAACAAGGGACCTTCATCTCTTCGAATCTTCACAAGCCACTCCTTTCTCAGATCCTTATCACTTGGAAGCTTGTGAAAGGAAACCTGAAATATAATTCCACTATTAGAATGATAGTTGTAACAAGGGCTGATGAGCGGTCAGATTTTCGACAATCCTCAGGGATTATCACTTCCCAAAATCTCTCAAGTAGCCTTTGCGTCCCTAATCAGTTAATTAAAAATAGAACTGCAAGCTTGAATCCTCTTTAGTGTGAGGACAACTAATTTTTGACCTGGAACATATTCCGAATTGAAGGGTAGGCAGTGATAGCCCCTAAGAATTGTGAAAATTCTAATCATTGACTCTTGACTGTAGTAGTGTTCTTGCTCTGCTCACCGACCATGCAAGTTCAGTGACAACCAAAAGGGTGAAGGGTAAAAAGTATGGATACCTCTGGGTTTTTCAGAAATATAATTTTTTTCATTCTGTTGAAAGGGGATTTTGCGGACAGGGATTTGACGGGGACTGTCGGGTGAGTCTACACGGGACAAATTTGGAGAGATTTCAAGCGCCGGAAAAGCGGTGAAGGCCGGGGTGAAACGAGGGGGGGGGGGCAAGACTGGCCAAATTCCCCCCTAATGTCTGTCCTTGGTCACTTGCTCCTGTGGATTTTCGTGTTTTTTGTAATATAGACTTTTAAGATCTGTGGCACTGACAGGACAATTCATTAGCAATCTTCGCCATCCAGTGGTCGTCAAAATAGTATGATCGACACCAAAGAATATAATCTCAATAAAGCACAGGAGGTTGGGTAGGTAGATAAGAAAAGCTTCATAAAATTAGAAAATTACAGCACAGCCAATTCAAGAAAATTTGGGAGTGGTACAAACACGTCCCTTTGGTTTTCTTTTTTGATTTAGATACTAAAACCATAATTTTTCAAAACCAAATCACATGTTTGACCAAAATATTCAAAGAACATGAAAGAACTTTTTTAGAAAAAATAGAGCAATTTTTAGAGCAATTTTTTAGAGCAATTCACAGATCATGATTGATCTTAATTTTCTCTGAAGTGTAAATATAGGTAACTAATGTAAAGAAGAAAAAGATACTTTCAAATTCTCCTCTTTTGATTTATAAGTAATATTGTAAGATAAAGGTAACACAACTTCATCAGAACCCATCAGCATTCAATTAGATAGATGAGTGAATCAAACACTCAATTGTGGTACTCTTTTATCTTATCACAGAGTGATACTGTGATACAGTGATGTGGTATTCTTTTATCACAGAGTGAAATGATAAAAAGGATAAAGGTTCAAAGTGAAGTTACTATCAAAGTTAAATAGAGATGTGAAGCAAAACAAGTAGCTCTGAATCATTCCATTCTGAAAATCAAAAAGTAAATACATAATCCGGGGTGTTTTTGGGGGGGGGGGGGAAGCCCCACCCCAAAAATGTGGATAAAAAAAAATTATGTAAACCATTCCCCTGTAATATATGGATATATTTCCCTCTTGGGCCCCCACCCCCACAAAAAAACAGGAGTTAATTATTTCTGTTAAATTTAAACATTATTTTCTTTATTATAAACGACATGAAATTTGTATTAGAATTGTTAATGATTTTCATTATAGGGTTGAGGCTAATCTACCTGTGTTCCTTAAGTCTAAAGCTTCCATTCATTTTCAGTAACATTCAAGGGGAGAATTTATCTTTCAGTTTTCTTAAGAGGTTTTACACTGCTAACTGACAGAAATGTAAGTAAATTGTTTACACTTTTTGCTATCTTGAAAAGGGGTTAGGTTAGGAAAATGAAACTTTCAGTTATGAATCCAGGGCCAAAACCATACTTTGGAAAGGTATTACCAAGCTTCCACATTAACGATCTTATGATTTCTAAGTCTTAGAAATTTGCCTGCTTGACAGGTCTACGGTCTACACCATTTGAGATTTCAACACCACCACATTGGACCTCAGTAACAGTTAGACTATAGTACGTCATATGAAATTCTTGTGAAGTTCCAACCTCCACTCCTTAAAAATCTCGAAAGCATTGACCTTTTATGACATTTCACAGTATTTTTGATCAGACTACGAGAAATAGTAAAATAAATCTGCGGTCATTAAGTACAAGAAAATTATTTTCACCTTCACAACTTTACTCAACCCAAATTCATGAGGTTTCAAAGATCTGCAAATATATTTCCTAAAATTAGAAAAAACCCATTTATATGGCTTAATATTCTACTCAAATAATAGGAATTGCATTTTCAGAATTAAAACCACAGAAAAAGAAACTGATGACTGAAAATTAAGTTAATATGCTGTTTTGTCAAAATTTCAATAGGTATAACCTGCCAAGTAGGCAAATTTCTAAGAATTGTAAATCAGAAGAGGGTTAAAATGGAAGCTTAGTAATACCTTTTTAGATTGTGTTTTTGGTCTTGGATTCATTACTGAAGGTTTCATTTACCTAACCACTTTCCAAGACAGCAACAAGCAGTTAAACTAGAATTTTTCTTTCGGATAAAAACCAGTGGTGTTGTTTGAGGATGGCAGGGGAAAAAAGAAAACACTAAGACCATAACATCCTTCCTTTATAAAGTACAATACACTTTAATGATTAACCTACATTACTATAGTTTTTTCCAATAAATTAGACAAAATGAAATACAATATAGCCCATGAATATGGACTGTTTGCCCCCCTCCACTAATAAATTGCTGGAATAAAATTATACTTTAGCTACTTTTGGCTATCTTGGAAAGGAGTTAGATTCGGAAAATGAAATTCTGAAGGATGGATCAACAGGCTGAAGCAAGTCCCAGGATGGTATTTTGGAGTACCTACCTTTACTCCTTCTCTCTCTAGAGGGTCCTGAAATTTGCCTACCGGACAGGTCTATGCTTATTGAACTTTAGACAATTAAACATTTTAACTATTTATTTAGTTATCATTTTATTTTTCTATGTATTTATTTATTAATATGATATTTTTGTTATTTGATAATAATTTTAAGCCTTGGGTTTTTGTTCAATATTTATGAAGTGTATTTTAATTACATTAAGACATTATAAATTTTGATTGATCACATCTGTGAAGATAACAAAATATTTTTAGTAATTCATTTAGGCAAAAGATCTATTTTGCAAGGTTTCACTTTTATAACACAGATTTTTAAAGGTCATCAAAGGTCAGGACCCTCTAGAAGAAGGAGTGGAGGTAGGTACTTCATAATAACATACCACGACACAATTAAGACAGTAGACCCATCCCAGAAAGTTTCTTTTTGCTAACCTAACCCCTAACCAAGATAGCCAAAAGTAGCTAAATTATAATTTTACCAAAAAGACTGAAGTATCTACTGTATATTTTTTGTCGTGTTATTTTTTTTTGAATTACCTACTCCCACTCCTTCTCCTACCAAAGGGTCCTAAAATTTGCCTACATAACAGGTACAACCTATTGAAATTTGATAAAACAAGTATTTACCTTAATTTTCAGTTATTGGTTTCTTTTTCTCTGGCTTTAGTTCTGAAAATACAATTCCTGTTATTTGAGTAGAATTTTAAGCCATATCAATGGGTTTTTTTTAATATAGGAAATGTATTTGTGTATCTTTAAAACCTTAATACTTGGGATTGAGCAAAGTTGTGAAGCTGAAAATTTTGTTGTTGTAATTCATTTAAGCAGAAGATCTATTTTGCAAGGTTTCACTCAAAATGAAAGGTCAGGGCCCTCGAGAGGGAGGAGTGGAGGTAGGAGCGTCAAAACAACGGCTCAGTACAAAATTGGGCCTATAGACCCACCACTGATAGTTTCACTGTCCTAACATATCCCTGTTCCAAGATTGACACAAGTTGCTTAGGTTGAATTTTATCAAATGCTGTAGCTAAGATACTAATGGGACCATGTATAAAAAAAGAAATTTATTAATTATTCCCCTTTGTTACTGTTTCTAAATATAAGAAAAAGTGCTATTACAACTAAATCCTAAAACATGTCAATACAACTGGAACTTTTAGATTCCTGAAGTTATACTTTCTCAGCATGATAGTTGTCACCCAGAAAATACCCCTCTAATTCTGATTGGGTAAATTTTTGACAGTTCATATCATTGACTTACATATAAAGTAAACATACTACATGATGCCTTTTTTATGCTCTTTCCAAATATAACAATAATTTTTTTCATAAATGAATTTTACCCCCACCTAGATATAGGCTAATTCACGGTATATATTTGCACACTAGGGCCGTGGGGGTCAAGTTTTTTTCTGATACAAATGATATGTAATTTTAAAATATACCCCCCCCCCTTCCTCTAATTTGCCCAAAAATAACCGGCATTGGTATATATAGCCTAGGGATGGGGGTAAGATTCATTTTGACAAAAATGATCATTATATTTTTTAAGAGCATAAAAAGGGCATCAAGTAGTATGTTTACTTTATTTGTAAGTCAATAATATGAACTGCTGAAAATTTACCTCTGATTATCTATCAGATATATAATGTGTATGCCTACAAAAAGAAAACAATAAGACCATGAGAGTCTTCCTTTATAAAGTGTAATACACTTTATTGATTACATTACCATAGTTTTCTTCAGATTTATCTACGTCTTAAATAATATTTATTCAACAATTCCTTTGAAGTTCATCTATAGTCCAGGACCATATTTGGAACCACTAGGAGAGGGTGCATTACCTGCACAGCATAGGCCTAAACAAGCTTATCAGGCAATACCACAAAGATAGCCCTTTTAACTACTAGTTTTACCAGCCCAAGGTTAAACACATTTAAAAAAATACTTATTCATTAACTTCTTTGAAATCCCTTACAGCCTACAGTGATTTTTATGGGTCCAGCAAACCTGTATTAGCAAAGGAACAATAAAAAATGGCCTATATAGTCCATGACTATATCAGAACCATTAGGAGGGAGGTGCATTGTCTGCATAGCAATAGGCCTAAACAAACTTATCAGGCAATACCATGTAGATAGCCCTTTTAACCACTAGTAGGAACAACCCACGGTTAAATTACAGTCTAGGATACTTCTTAGTTTGAATTATGTAAAAGTAAATCAGGCTTTTTATAACCTATAACTCCCCAAATACTTCCCCAGGAGTAGGCGCTGAAAATGCTCTGTTAGGGCTAAAGGCTAAAAGAAACTGTTTTTACTTACTCTGTCAGGTAGTTTTAGGTCTCGGTATTTTTTCCAAGATTCTTTGCACAAGGGAACACAACAGTATGGTCCTCCCATTGATGAGACTCGAAAAAGACCACAAAAAGTAGACTTTTGTTTTTATTTTCATCTTTATTCCTCTTACAGATGAGCGATTTTTACCACCAACATGGCTACCACGAGTAGTTCTTTTTCTCTCCGACAGTGGCGCTTCAAAAACGACTACGGTCTATTACACTAAAAACCCGCGAGGCGGGTTTTTGGGCTATAATGTATCCAATCTCGCTACTTTTGGGCTAGGCATTTAACTCGCTGGAAACCCCCCAAAAATCATGTTTGTTACGTTTATTTGGTCATTTACGTTCTTTAGAGTCTTGGATCACAATATAACTATAATTTGTCATGGACTGTGGTTACCCCCTTCTAATTTTTAGGTATCCCACCCCATATCTTCATCACCATTCCTTGAAAATAAATATATATATATTAATTATCTTAATTATATATATTAATTACAATAATTATATATATATATATATATATATATATATATATATATATATATATATATATATATATATATATATATATATATATATATATATATATATATATATATATATATATATATATATATATATATAAAATTAATATAATTAATATTGTAATTAATATATATAATTAAGATAATTAATATATATATATATATATATATATATATATATATATATATATATATATATATATATATATATATATATATATATATATATATATATATATATATATATATATATATATATATATATATACATTATACATATATATTATATATATATGTATATATATATTTATACATATACTCTCTTTACAAGTGAGCAATATATTATCTTTATCAGTGATTAACTAAAAAAAAAAACGTTCTGAAAAAGAAGTTTTCCAAAGAAAAGTAAGGTCATTTTAAACTTAAAATCAGCAGATTCAAATACTGCTGATTATAATACCAGAAATTCTTATTAAAGAATAGATGAAAGCCAAAAGGTACAGTAATTAAATAAACAATTATAGCAAAATTATACAACAACTAATTATATAAATTAATAAATAATTCTTAAAGCGAGTAATGGTTAAATTAAATATGCAAAACAAGCTTCAAACGAAAAAAAAATTATTTTGCTATTGAAGAATAAATTAAACTGAAAACGAACGGAAATTATATAAACAACCAATGCAAACAAAGATGCAATAGGCATTAATGTAAATCAATAAACGAATCTTAAAACGAGTGAAATTTCATTTGAATGTGCAAATCAAGCTTGAAACGAACAAAAATTACTACAAACAATAGTTTGGGTATCACCCCCTTCTCACACTGTAAAAGTGTAAAACCTACTGCGTCATTGGCGCTTTACTGAAAACGAATTTTATTAAAAAAAATTCTTTTGTACTTAATATTGAAAATAAACAATAAAATTACAGTAAAATTTCGAACTAATGAGCTTTCAGCAATTAATTTCATTGTACATCAAATATTCAGTTTAATTAATTAGATACTTCTTAATTGTTCAAGACAAATATAGTTTCACTACAAACAAGAGTTTGGATACTGTCCCCTTTCTTAGCTGAAAAAACTGAAAGCCTATTGCGTCATTGGCGCTTTACTGAAAGCGAATTATATTGCAAATATTTTCTTTTCCAGTTCTTACAGCATTGGAAATAAAATTAAATTACAGTGGAATAAAATTTTGAACTGACGGATCTTTCAACAATTAATATCATTATATATCAAATATTCAATTTGATCTTGTTTATAATTTCCAAGACTGTTCAAGATACATATAGTTTTCAGAAAAGTGCCAATGACGCAGTAGGTTTTAAATTTTTACAGTGAGAGAAGCCCTCTGATCTCTTTTGACTCTTAAAAACTGAACCGGAACTTTCAATTTCCAATCAAATGGCCCTCTCTGGAATTTATACGAGCTTCCCTTCCATAACAGTTATATATGCCTATATGCCCCCGGATTTAACTTACAACGAATACCCCGGGCCCTGAAGGATTGTGTCGACCCCGGAGTTTTCGTTATACGATTTTTGAACCATTTTGAAAAAATGGCTCTCTCAAAGTTCTTATCGGATGGGTATGAGGAAAATATGGCGTGGAGAGGGGAGGGGGCTAGTTACCCTGCGATTTCTTTTGACTCTTAAAAAGTGAACGAGAACTTCCAATGTCCAATCAAATGAGCCGTCTCCGAATTTTTTACGAGCATCCCTTCCATAAGAAGCATATATGCCCCCAGAGAATCACTTACAACCCCTGTCCCCGGGCCCTGGGTCGTTGTGTCGACAGAGGAGTTTTACTTATCTGACCTTTGAACTATTTTTAACAAAATTGCTATTTCAAAATTTCCATCGGATGGGTTTGGCAAAAAAGGTGAGGGAGGGGGCTAGTTGCCCTCGGATCTCTTTTGATTCTCAAAAAGTGAACTCAAACTTCCAATTTAAAGTCAAATGAGCCCATTCTGAAGCTCATACGAGCATCCCTTTCATAAGAACACTGTATGCCCCAAGGAAATAATATACAACGCCTGTCCCCGGGCTCTGGCGGGTTGTGTCGAAATCTGAGTGTTTGTTACCTGACTTTTGAATTATTTTTAACAAAATGGCTATCTCAAAACTGTTATCGAATGCATTTGGGGAAAACACTGCCCCCGTGCCCAGGGGGGTTGTTTCGACACATAAGTTTTGTGATCTGACTTTTGAACTATTTTTAACAAAATGGCTATCTCGAAATTTTATCAGATGCATTTGTAGGAAGAGAGGTGTGGGGGAGGGGGGGCTAGCTGCCCTCCAATCTGTTTTGACTCTAAAAACTGAACTAGAACTTTCAATTTCCAATCAAATGAGCCCACTATCAAGTTTATACGAGCATCCCTTTCATATGAACCAGACATGCCCTCAGGGCATAACTTAGAATGCCTGCTCCAAGGCCATGGGGGTTATACCGACACCGGAATGTTACTTATCCAACTTTTGAACTATTTTAAAGAAAATGGCTATCTCAAAATTTTCCTCGGATGGGTTTGAAAAAAAGACGTAGGGGGGGGGGGGGCTAGTTGCCCTCAAATCTGTCTTGACTCTTAAAAAGGAACTCGAACTTTCAATTTCAAATCAAATGAGCCCTCCCTGAAGTTTATACGAGCATCCCTTTCATAAGAACCATAAATTCCCTCAGGGCATAACTTACAACAACTGCCCCCGTGACCTGGGGGGTTGTTTCGACACCTGTGTTTTTTGTTATCTGACTTTTGAACTATTTTTAACTAATTGGCTATCTCGAAATTTTTATCAGATGCATTTGAGGGAACTCTTAAAAAGCGAACGATAACTTTCAATTTCCATTCAAATGAGTCCTTTCCGAAGTTTATACGAGCATCCCTTCCATAAGAACCATATATGCCCCCAGAGCATTGCTTACCACGCCTACCCCGGGTCCTGGGGGTTTGCGTCGACTCAGGAGTTTTTCTGGTCTGACCTTTGAACTACTTTAAAGAAATGGTTATCTCAAAATGTGTATCGGATGGGTCTGGGGTAAAAGGTTGGGGGGGGGGGCTAGTTGCCCTGGGATATCTTTTGATTCTTAAAAATGAACTAAAACTTTCGATTTTGAATCAAATGAGCCAACTCTTAAGTTTATACGAAGTTTAAGTTTATACGATATGGTCCTTCATAAGAACCATATACGCCCCAGGTCAACACTCACAACGAGTATCCCTTTTATAAGAACCATATATGCCCCCAGGGCATAAATTTCAACGCCTGCCCCCGTGCCAAGGGGTGTTGTTTCGACACCTGAGTTTTTGTTATCTGACTTTCGAGCTATTTTTAACAAAATAGCTATCTCAAAACATTTATCGGATGCATTTGGGGGAACAGGGGCGTGGGGGGGGGGGGGTAGTTGCCCTCCAACCTCTTTTGACTCTTTAAAAGTGACCTAGAACTTTCAATTTTCCTGGGAGATTGTGTCAAAACCTGATCTTTTGTTATCTGACTTTTGAACTATTTTTAACAAAATAGCTATTTCAAAACTGTTATCGGATGCAATTGGGGAAAAACTGCCCCCGTACCCAGGAGGTTGCATCGACACCTGAGTTTTGTGATTTGACTTCTGAACTATTTTTAACAAAATGGCTATCTCGAAGTTTTTATCGAATGCATTTGGATGAAAAGGGGTGTGGGGGGCTAGTTGCCCTTCAATCTCTTTTGAATCTAAAAAACTGAACTAGAAATTTCAATTTCCAATCAAATGAGCCCTCTCGGAAGTTTGTAGAACCATCCCTTCCATAAGAACCATATATTCTCCCAGGAAATAACTTATAACGCCTGCCCTCGGGCCCTGAGGAGTTGTGTCGACCCCGGAGTTTTCGTTATATGATGTTTGAACTATTTTAAAAAAAATGACTATCTCAAAGTTCTTATTGGATCGGTGTGAGGAGAAAAAGGCTATTTTAAAAAATGGCTATCTCAAAGTTCTTATTAGATGGGTTTCAGGAAAAAAGGCTTGGAAACCCTCTACGCCTTCTGTGAGGTTTATACGAGCATCCCTTTCGTAAAAACCATGCATGCCCACAGGGTATAGCTCACAACGCCTGCCCCCGTGCCCTGGAGGGTTGTTTCGACACCTGAGTTTTTGTTATCTGATTTTTGAACTATTTTTAACAAAATGGCTATCTCGAAATTTTCATTTGATGAGTTTGGGGGAAAAGGGGCGTGGGGGGCTAGTTTCCCTCCAATATCTTTTGACTCTTAAAAACTGAACAAGAACTTTCAATTTTCAATCTAATGAGCCTACTATTAAGTTTATACGAACATCCCTTTCATATGAACCATGTATGCCCTCAGGGCATAACTTAGAACGCCTGCCCCCGGGCCCTGGGAAGGGGGGTTGTATCGACACCGAAGTTTTTCTTATCCGACCTTTGAACTATTTTAAACAAATGGCTATTTCAAAATTTTCATAGAGTGGGTTTGGAAAAAAAGTGCGAGGGGGAGGGGGCTAGTTGCCCTCGAATCTCTTTTGAATCTCAAAAATTGAACTCGAATTTTCAATTTCCAATCAAATGAGCCCAATCTGAAATTTATACGAGCTTCCCTTTCATGAGAACCATATACGCTCCCAGGACAACACTCACAAAGCCTACCCCCTGGCCCTGGGGGGTCGTGTCAACACCGGAGTTTTTGTTGTATGATCTTTGAATTATTTTTAACAAAATGGCTATCTCAAAAATTTTGTCAGATGCATTTGGGAAAAACGGCATGGGGGGGGGGGCTGGGTACCCGTCGATCACTTTTGACTATTAAAAAGGGCACTAGAACTTTCGATTTCCAATAGAATGCGCCGCCTTTGAAGTTTGTGCGACGACCCCTTCCATATCAAGCGCTTCTGGGGAAAAAAAGTAATATAACATTGGAGCCGTATTGCCTTTACTATAGTAATTATCTCTGACCAGTAATTGCGCATATATGTATGTATATTCTAGAAAACGGTTCCATGTTTTTTCGGGAAAGTTTGTATATTAGGATATTCTCTTATAAAAAAAACCCATCTAGATAGGTCAGAAGTCTGAGATAATTCATTAAGAGCCTTAATTTTGGTTTTATGCAAATGATATCATGTACTATGGTAGCACATCATAAAAGCATTTCTTTTCACATCATATATGGCATCATATAAGCATTTTCTTATATGATGTTATACGTAGCATAAATAAGATTGTTGAGTTTTCAATGCAACAGTTATTTACATAATATAATGTCTGTTGAAAGGCCTAAAAACAAAAATTTGCAGTTGTAGTTAGAATAATGATTCTTTGGAACAAACACCTGAACTATCAAACGTGATAAGATGTGAAATTTGCCAACCTGGACCACTAATTACGACAACACCAATAAGGACAGCTAAAGCAAAGGCCTTTGCTAAATTGTCTGAAATAATCAAAATCCAAAGACGTGTCAAAAATGAAAATGAAGAGCAAAGATCCGGGCGGTTGGAAAATTTGGAGAATGGCCATTAGAGCGTGTTAAAAATGAAAATGAAGAGCAAAGACACACACGGCTAGATGAAATACGACAACGAGCAAGTGAGCGAGTCAAAAATGAAAATGAAGAGTAAAGATGCACAAGGTTAGAAGAACAGCGGCGAAATGTCAAAAATGAAAATGAAGAGCAAAGACACGCGGTTAGAAGACATGTGACAACGAGCATGTGAGCGAGTCAATGAAAATTAACCTAGACAGTGAAACTCAAAACGTGTAGAAATTGAAAAGGATAGCGATGATGACTGAGTTTTGGATTTTGACATGGATAAGGTCATCAATGCCTACCATGCCTTTGAAAATCAAAAATATGGACTAGATAAATCGTTGGAAGAAAAAGAAGTTTTTGTTCCACCACCAAAACAATTAAAAGAAACAAAGGTTCGGTGATATTTATTTCACACTGACGAAAGATAAGCCGAGGCAAAAAGAACCTCACAAATTAAAAATGATAGAGATGATGATTGGGTTTTGGATTTTTACATGGATAAGGTCATCAATGTCTACCATACCTTTGAAAATCAAAAACCCGGACTGGATAAATCGTTGGAGGAAAAATCAGTTTTTGTCCCACCACCTGAACAATCAGAGGCAGCGCAATAGCGCTGCCTAAGTAAAGAACGATGTTGGCACAATGTATTATTTATTTTTGGTTCTTGGTCTTAGACCAGGGTACTTCGTATCGAAGGAGTTGTCGTAGAAACTTCAAAAATGGCTCATTCGATTGGAAATGGGAGTGGACTGTGCCCTTTTTAATAGTCGAAAGTGATGGGAAGGCAACTAACACCCCATCCGCACCAACAGTTTCCCCAAACACATCCAATCAAAATTTTGAGAGTTTGAGACAAAATTGCTCATTTTTGGTTTAATGGGGTTCTTTACTTTTCTTTGAAAAACTTATTTTGTGGAAAAAGTTTTTTTTAATTAATTTCTGTTCGTTTTATATTGGCATAGTCTTTTCAGGGAAAAAGAAAATAATTCTTGAAATCTTTTTTTTTATGACTTTACAGTTGGGCTTGCTATTTGTAGGCTGGAAAAAAATTGTCAGCAATTTTTAACAACATACACCCTTTTAAAAATGTGGACACAAATAGTAGTGTTTAATTTAGTTTCATACCTCTTCTAGTTGACCTGCAATAGAAAACTTGATACCATTCACACAAAAAATCTGTTTACTTTCTCTGATAGCTTGGATACACTTACGCTATTTTGATTTGGTTAAATTTTAAGAGCAGAAGTAGCCCCGAAATTTTGAACATAATACCCTCAGTCATTCTTGGGATACTGCTGAGGTACCTTATTGGGAATTAGCATTAATACAGTCCATTTTGATTTAATTTTAAGGCAACATTTAGTTTTTAAACATAATAGGCAAATGGGAGGGTCAGCCTGGGACTAGTTGCCCTCCAATCAATTTCCACTATTAGCCCTTTTTTAGCCCTTTCTATTTTGAATCGAATGAGCGCTTTTCGAAGTTTCTAAGACAACGCCTTCGATACGAAGTGCCCTGTTCTAAAAAAAAAAAGAAAAAAAAAATAATAAAAAAAAAAAAAAACAATAGCACCCGCATCGATGTTTACTACAAAATGTCAAGGTAAAGGTTTCAAACTCCCTTCTGAAAAAAATTGGATTGCATTTTATGCTAGAAGAAAGATCGCAGGAGCGCGTTTATTTTTTTATTTTTTTTTCCAAGGGTAATCGTATCGAGGATTAGGAGATCGGGGGAGGGCTTATTCGAACGGGAATTGAAAGTTCTATTGTTCTTTTTAAGTGGCAAAAAAGAATGGAGGACAACCGCCCTCCTCTTCCCCAAGGTTGTACAATAAAAATATTAAAATGGCCATTTTATTTAGCATAGTCGAATGGTCCAGTAACCATGCCATTGGGGATGACAATTTGAATTTTGGCTTTTATGTAATATTTGCTTTCAGTGAAGTACTAATCAATTTAACGACGGCATACACGGAGGGGGTTCTTATTTTCGTTCGTTCAGAGAGCTCTATTTTGCTTTTGACCCGTACTTATGTGTAATTTATCTGGTATGTCGATTGAATTTCTTCCTCGTTTTACCCATAACAGCGTTATAATAGGGCATGATAGGGTTATAATAATAAGGCGTTTATAATAATTATAAGGCGGTTATAAGGCGTTTGCTATTTTGGGGCTAGTTTGGGCTATTTTTGGGCTAGTGATTACGACGGTTTGGGCTATAAGTTTTGTTGAAAACCTGGCAAACAAGGGCCTATCGATAAATCTAATTTAGCCTGTTCAGACGCATGGGAAACGTTCAAAACCAATCGATACAATGGGAAAACCGATCGGTTTTTCCAATAGAACCGATAGAGTTTGGGGCTAGGAAGTTTTTGAGTTTCCCTATGGCGCCGATCAGTGGCGAACCCAGCGATAAATTTCGAAGGGGGAGGGATATTTTGACTGAAGGATGGTAGTACTGGTTAAAATAGATAAAAAAAAGTTTTTAGAATTTAAGGTACATTCTTTATTGAGACAACACTGTAAACATGCATCATAAAATAAAATCAAGCCGCCTTTTTTGCTGTGGGGTAGTTTCTCCAAAACCTCTTTCGCATTGGCCGGAAAATCCCTATGCATGGAAAACAAGGCCAATCCATTAAGCCGTTCCTGACCTGAGGCACTCCTGGTATAAGATTTCACTGTTCTCTGGGTAGAAAAAGGATGCTCGCACGTAGCCGTAATGACAGGAACTGTTGCACCAATCTTCAAAAATCGATGTAGAGTGGGGAAAATGTTCTTATCTTATTCTTTTAAGCACGCCATAAAATATTTGGGTGCCATGTTTACCGACTGTATTCACATCGTCCTCCACAGAGCTAACTCAGCTTGCAAACCTCCTCTATAGCCGTCTGCATAAAGATACCAAAAATTAGTCAGAGAATCCGATACATCCGATGTTTTTTCTTCCTCGAGGGAAATACAGTGCCGAGGAAATGGGTACTGCAGTGCATCCAGCAACTTTCTGTGACTAAGGAATCGCTGATGTAGCTGCTGCAGAAAGTATTCCATAAACGGGATAAACACAGAAAGTCGGTAATACATTTCAGGATCCTCTGACGCTGTTGCGTAATGATTCCTATACATTTGTTTTGGAGCTCATCTGGGCACTCTAATGCTCATTCATAATCTTGACACAGTTCAGTCCCTTCAATAAAAAGTGGATGAAACACAGCATGAATCCTCTCTCTCATGTCTCTAACCCTGCTCTTAGGTTCGTCAGCATGTTTAAGAAAGCATACGAGATTTATTTTTTCTGATTTCAAAGATGTCAACAAATTATGAGACAGACTAAAAACTTTGCTGACAGTAACAATATCTGCAACCAAAACTGCATCTCTCAATAGCAGACAGCAAAGAATAAGCTTTGATTGAAGATTCAGAATCTGAATCAGGATGTTCTTGAATTTATCTCATAGCCTTACAAGTAATAATGAACATCTTTCTGATCAAAACGATTGCTTTTAAATGCTCCACCCATCTAGTCTCATAAAATTTGTTCATCTTATTCTTTTTGTTCCCGTGACAAGATTACTTTCTTGAAACTTACTTGGCAGCAGTCTGGCATTGTTCCCACTGCATTTTCACAAAACAAAAATTCTCGTGTGGAGATCGTCACACATTACCTACTTGTTGCGCATATATTACTCTGCATCAATTGGATTAAAGCGCATTATGAATTTGGTTGGCTTATTATGACAATTTTGTTTTAAATTTTATTGTATAAAATGAATAAATCATTCAGTTTTTATCCTCATCACAATAAGATTTACAGGGTAAATTATCCTTTAGTATTACTCAAGATCTACAAGAATGTCGACCCTACGGGACATATTTCCCAAATTTCAGGGGGAGGGGATGTATCTTCGTTATCTCCCCTGGGTTCGCCCCTGGTACCGATAAGTTTTTCGTTTATTGCCGAACAAAAATGAGCAAACATTTTTGAAATTGGAAAGCATATCAATTGTTGAGCATAGGAAAATACGATATTTGGTGGCTCTTGTTCTCTTGTATATAAAACAAACAAGAGAAAGGAGGATATCTGGCAAAAAAGTACATGCTATATGCGCTTCTCGGAAAATTATTGACCTATCATTTGAAAATTTTTCCTTTCGTACCGATCAGACTTTCTCATCGGAGTCCCTACGCATCTGAACCTGGCATTAGCAGTACATAGTTCATATGGAAGTTGATAACTTTTTACCTTAAGATAGCGGTCGGTAACCTACAAGGCTCTTTAGTCCCGAAAGTGCGGCTCTTGAGAAACTCTTTGTCATTCCGGTTGAGCATGTTCCACAATAAAAACGACCCACAAAAAAAATATGTTAACAAACACTAATACCACCTTCTTTCAAACAGTTCACGGTAAGGAGCGCCCCGACTCAATGGTAACCAAAACTCTAGAAAACGGAATTTTGTTACCAATAGGTACATTAAAAGAACCAAATTTTAATTTTGCTTCCAAATATATAAGCTTCATCAAGTTTTGTCTTGCTTATCAAAAGTTACGCACCTGAGAAAATTTGCCTGGCTTTCGAAAAAAGGGGGAGACACGTCTTAAAAGTTACAGAAACTTAATGAAAATCACACCATCATATTTAGAGTATCAGAGAACCCTGCTGTAGAGGTTTCAAGCACCTATCTACAAAAATTGGGAATTTTGAATTTTTTGCAAGAAGAAAGATCACGGATGCGTGTTTATTTGTTTTTTTTTTTGTTTTTTCCCAGGGGTGATCGTATCGACCCAGGGGTCCTAGAATATCGTGGGAGGGCTCATTGGAACGGAAATTAGACGTTCTAGTGCCCTTTTTAAGTGACCAAAAAATGGAGGGCAACTAGACCCATCCCAGGTTCATTTTTTTCCCAAAGTCACCCGATCAAAATTTGAGATAGCCATTTTGTTCAGTATGGTCGAAAATGGGATAAATATGTCTTGCAGGATGACTCCCCCAAAATCCCCGGGGGGAGGGCTAACAGCTATGAACTTTACCCAATGTTTACATATAGTATTGGTTATTGGGAAGTATACAGACGTTTTCAGGGGGGATTTTTCTGGTAGGTGGGGGTGGGTGGGTCGGGTGTTACTTGGGAGGATCTTTCCATAAGGGAAGTTTTCATGGGGGAGGGGACATTGCTATGAAGGGGGTGCCGGATTTCCCAGCATTATTTAAAAAAAGATCAGAAATTAAATCATAAAAAAAAATTCAACTGAAAGTAAGGAGCAAAATCAAAACTTAAGAAAAAGATAAGAAATTAAATAAAAAAAAACAAGTTTTTCAACTGAAAGTAAGGAGCAAAATCAAAACTTAAAACGAACAGAAAATAGTAAGTATATGATTGGGTTCACCCCCTAATCAATACCTCGCTCTTTAAGCCAAATATTTTTTAGTACTTTCATAAGAGCTATTTATTCTAATTAACGGCCTTTGTGATTAAGGGGTCATTTTTAAAGAATCGGAACAAAATTCGAACTTTAGCTTAAAGAGCAAGGTATTAACTAGGGGGCGAACCCCCTAATATACGCATTAAAAATCAATTAATATAGAAGTTCGTTATGTAAGTTAATTCGTAAATTACGTATATTTATTACTAATAAAAACGTTCATAAATAAAATTAAACAAGTTTCGAGAAAGCCATTTAAAAAAAGTAAAATTTAGTAAAAAGTAAAATAACCAAAAAAAAGTAAAATTTATATACAAATTTTGTTTTAATTTTAAATATATGGTGAGCCAAAATCAAAACCTGCATTAATTCAAAAACGTTCAAAAATTAAATTAAAAAAACAAGTTTTTTTAACTGAAACTAAGGAACAACGTTAAAACTTAAAACGAACAGAAATTATTCCGTATATGAAGGGGGCTGTGCCCTCCTCAACGCGTCACTCTTTACGCTAAAGTTTGACTTTCTCACAACTCTATTTTTTTTTAAACAATAAAAAACTTAGCGTAAAGAGCTTTTTTAAACAATAGCCCTTTCAATTTCCAATCGAATGAGCCCTTTTTGAAGTTTCTACGACAACGGTTTCTTTATAAAACTTTTATGCCCCCAGGGCATAACTTACAACCCTTGCCCTGAGGGGTCTGAGGGGTTATCATCCTCAAACACCTAATTTCCGGAACTTTCAACTACGTTGAAAAGAAATGGATATCTCAAAATTTTGATTGCATATGTTTGGGGAAATGGTGGGCGTGAGAGGGGAGTTACTTGCCCTCCAATCACTTTCAACTATTAAAAAGGGCCCTAGCCCTTTCAATTTCAAATTGAATGAGCCCTTTCTGAAGCTTTTATGACAACGCTTTATATAAAAACCTTATATACCCCCAGGGTATAACTTACAACGCTTGCCCTGAGGGCTGTGGGGGGAGTGTCCTCCTCAAAACTTAATATCCAGGTCTTTCAACTACGTTGAACAAAATGGCAATCTCCAAATTTTGATTGGATGTGTTTGAGGAAAGGATGGGCGTAGAAGGGGTGTCAGTTGCCTTCCAATCACTTTTGGCTTTTAAAAAGGGTACAAACCCTTCCAATTTCCAATCGAATGAGCCCTTTTCGAACATCCTACGACAACTCCTTCGATACGAAGTGCCCTGTTCTAAAAGAAAGAAAGAAACCAACAAATAAATAATACATTGATCCAACATTGTTCTTTACTTAGGCAGCGCTATTGCGCTGCCTATAATTAGGTATTTGTAATTGAAAGTTATTGTTAATTTTGTCTGGATGATATTTTTAATCCCAGCATTCCTGCTGTTTACTGGATTTTTTATACATGTAAGAAGGGTATTTGGCTCTTTGAACTTAGGTGGAGGGTGATTTACACAATAGGATCATAATTAGTCATTATTAATTTTTTTTTTGTCTAGGTGAAATGATAAAAGAAAACAAAAAAAATTCCCCACTTAAAATCCTGACTAAAACAAACACCCCACTTCTGTGGGGTGTTTTTTTCAAAACAAATCCTTCAGGATTCGTTTTGATATTTGCGAATGGCCCAAAAGGGAAAATCTCTTGTTTTTGATGTTTTCTCTTACCTTTAACTTAGGTCTAGGGTGATTTACACAACACGATTATAATTAGCGACTATTATTTTTTTTTTGTCTAGGTGGCATAATAAAAGAAAACAGAAAAAAATTCCCCACTTAAAATACCCACTAAAAAAACCACTGAAAGATTCGTTTTGATATTTGCGAATGGTCCAAAACGGGAAAATCTCTTTTTTTTATATATATTCTCTTACCTTTAAATTAGGTCTATTTATCTTTAACTTAGCCTACATACACTATTGATTGTATAGAGGCCTCATAAGTGGCTCATACAGAATGTATAAGTCTCTAAAATTCCATATCATCATTTTGAAAGCCAGTCTCCATTTGGTATTTTCTGAAATTTTTTTAGCGGACATTTTCTAGAGCCTTCCAGTTTCCACTTTTCTTTGTCCATCAGGGACATAATTTGCTATGGGAGGGGGGCGGGGTGGCAACTGACCCTTCCAGACCTCGGTTTGCCTCGGTTTTCAGATTTGCCTGCCATGTTCACTTGATTTGGGAAAATTGGTTCCAACTATACCCCCACCCAAAATTTTGACGAAATTACGCCACTGTTATCCATTACTGTTACATACAACAATCGAGAATGATAATGCTGATTTATGTTTCAAGAGTTTTTTTTTTGAAACTATCAGGTGGAGACTGAACTTGACAAATATCAGCATTTGTACTATTCTGTGTAACTATTCCTGTCATTTATATTGAAATAAAAAAAACGATTAATTTATTTGGAATTAAAAATGGCAGTTAACGTTCTTAAAAAGCTAGTAGTCCTAAAAAGAAATACATCTAAAGCACAATAATTATTTCTCTGTAAATCTTTCAATAGATAGGCAATCACCGAAGGACATCAAAGGCAAACAACATATTTCTTTTTTTTCTAAAGTCAAAAATAAGAATCTGACTCTTAATACGTTCAGATACAACCGGAATTCGATAAAATTTGACTTTTGTAAGGCTTTCCGCTATTATGACAGAATTCCATAAAAATTTGTTTTTTGATTAAATGGAATTAACCAATAGCTTCTTCTTGCAATTCTAAGCAATTTAAATTCCCGGAAGTGTCCGTGTTATAACGGACATCCTAATAGTAAGTTAGTCATTGCTTACTATTTTCAAGCCATTTCCAATTTATTTATTCTCTTTGGAAACTTCAAAAAGAAAAAGGTCTTACAAGGTCAGATGGGGTTAAAGTTAAGCAATGTATAAATTTAAGAGAAATTTTTATTTTCTGCTTAAATGAGGATTAATAAAAAAGGGCGGGGAATAGAAACAGTAAAGTAAACAAAATTACCCTTAATAAGAAGCATAAGGGACAATTTTGTACCACACACAAATATTCTAAACAAATTTCAAATTATATTTTTTTTATTGTAGGCTTAGCACAAGGGATATATTTAATTTGTCTGGACTTTCGATAGGTCTTTTTTAGAGTCACTGATCTAATTTAAACCTTCAAGTTTTTGTATTTTTTTTTTAAAAAAGTTTTTTTTTTTAAAGTTAATTTTCAAAAAATGGTGTAAATTTCAAATGAGAAAGTGTCACAAATTACTTCCTTTACATCATAATGGGAACACGCAAAATACCAATTACAAATATAAATGAAATCTAGTCTTAAAGTAACATTAATCCTTCCATCTATATTATAGTTGAATTATTTAAATTTAGACAAACGAAATTCAATATGAGCTATAGTGATTCCAAAATTTACGTTTGTGGTTCATCTACTTCTACTCTTCTATATTTCTTATGTTGTATTTCTCAAACTAAAGTAGCATTGTTAACTAATATCACTCAACTAACCATAAACGTGAATTAAAATAATGTTCACCTTTAAAATATGATTTCCATTCTGACATGGAATAAATAGAAAACAGAAAAAGACATAAACAAATTACGGCCTAGTTAAAGTACAGTTATATACAGTGGCAAAAGTTGGTCCATAGTAGAGATTACACACAGCTGCGTTATTTTCAAACGTCTGTTCTGCAACTTTGAAGTCAGGATTTATAACAACCTGAAACAAATCAAATAATTGAAAATGGCTTCATTCACACTTTTATAAGCGAGAAAAAAAAAGCACTTTACTACAACTGTCTTACGAAATAATCCGTAGTAAACGGTTTTTTGTTGATAAATAGATAATCAAGAAGTGACAGTTCATTGTTTAACATGTATTAAATTAGATACCATGGAGCACCATGTGAGCCTTGAATTCCCTTTATTTTACTTTACCTTCTTTGTAATCATTTCACTATTTCTCTCTCGGAGTTTGACCTTTCTCTCTGTTTTATGTTTTTTCTTTTATTTTTACTTTAATGTTATCTTCGGTACTGTTGTACTAAACGGACTCTTTTATATAGTGCTATTTTGGTTAATGCTAATGAAATAAAATAAAATATAATGAAAATATAATAGTTTAGAAACAAATTTGGGCGATAAATTTGCACATTAGGGGGGGGGGGGAATCATAGCATATATTAACCTAACCTAACCTAGCCTAGGTACCTTTCCCCTCCCAAAAAAACCCTAAAAACAACAATTTAAATATAGCTCTTGCCTTTGTTTATATCCCAGAAGGCATTGTAAACCTGTTTTCACCAAGCGTCTTTGTGTATTTCGTAACTAGTATGCATTGTCGTTTATAAAAAGAGTCCTTTTAGTACAACAGTACCTTATCTTCTTCTAAATGTTTTTTTTTTCAGGTAAAATGAGGTGAATCTTATTATTTCATTTAGTTTACGTTCTACTTAGCGTTAGAACTTTCGACATAGCAAAAGAACATTAATGATGTTTTTGGAAAATATTGTCGTTTATATTTGCTATTTAGTGACACGTTAGCTTCCTCGAGGCACTTAAGCATAGGTAATCTGTGTTTTAAGTCTCACTCGCCATCAGCCTTAGTGCACTTACCAGTAACAAGAGGACTATGTTCATTTTGGACGCGTTCCTGATACTTACTTTGAGAGCTTCGAAGTATAATCTCTGGAACGGGTCTAAGCTATCCCATGCGTAGGATACCTTTTGAATTATCCTTCTGTACCATTTCTACTTCCTCATATACCAGTCCGGCCACTCTCTTTGTTAGATCATCCTCTTTGTCAGTGCCCGAGGATGAATACAGGCATAAAAGTTGGATATATCCATATATTAGTTGCAATTATCAAGGGACCACAATTTTTCTTTGAATTACATATAGTTCGACTTATGAATAGCTCGAGCTATAGAAGTTGTTCTACATAAAATTTGACTTATAAAGGTAACAAGCTATAGAGGTAATTTTCGGGTCACTCCGACTTACAGAAGTAAAAAAAAATGCAACATAGTTTCAAGTCATGCATGGTTTTTTCTTCGTCTTAAACAAATTTTTTCGTCTTAAACAAATTGAAAATAATTCGAGATATCGAGGATTTCGTGTTAAACTATATATATATATATATATATATATATATATATATATATATATATATATATATATATATATATATATATATATATATATATATATATATATATATATATATATATATATATATATATATATATATATATATATATATATATATATATATATATATATATATATATATATATATATATATATATATATATATATATATATATATATATATATAGTGATGGGAGCTCGGTGGCTTCGCCATTAGGCCCCGGCACTCGGGAAGCGCCAGCCTTCTATATATGGATTCCCATTGTCAGTTGTCTTCTAACCGCAGACGTGAGGCTCTTCTTGATGTCATGACGTCACCACAGGTTTTTTATAACCACCATAGAAAAAATAAAAATTCTTCCTTAAAGTCCTGACCTATTTAGATCGTATTTGTGGCCAGTCATACTCGCTTTCTCGCTGTCGCTGCTTGGATTGGTCAGATCCGGCCAGATCAGATGGGCGTTGTCACGTTTGATGGTCTGGGTTCTTCATTTGTCCTCAAGGCATCATAATTACTCTCTTTACTTGCTCTACTTACTCTAGGCATTATGAAACTGCTTAAAACGCTTTTTTTAAATAAACTAACTATACTTGGTATTTTATACTTAGCTATGTTCCTTTTGTAATGTCAAATGCTTCATAGATATAAAAACGGTACGTTCACTCTTGGGAGGGGGTATGTAATTTAGCTTTTGAAATGTACTCATAAATATGACGTCAATCATATAATTTCTCTTGTCAATCATTTGTTTCTTATGTAATTTTGCCTGCATCGTAGAAACTGAAAACGATACAACTACTACTGAGGCAAATATGACGTATGTATGCTTTTCGAATAAATTCATAAATATGACGTCACTGACATGAATCTCTCTTCAAAAATTAGGACTCTTAACGAATTTTCTCAAACTTCTGACCTATTTAGATCGATTTTTTTCGGCCAGAAAATTCCAGGATACAAATTTTCCTAACGAAATTAAAACGAAAATAAAGATACAGTCAGAATACTTGCGTCAGTGAAAATTACAACAAGTCAAAAACAAACATGAAAAACAAAGAAATACCCAATTCGAAGATAATCGGCAGCAAGAATTAAAACAAGTCAAAACAAAAGTGAAGAACAAAGAAATATTCGGTTATAATACATGCGACAGCAAGGAGTAGAACGAATTAAAAATGAAAGAGAAGAGCAAATAAATATGTGGCTAAAAGGTATACCACAGCGGGAAAAAAGAAATATGCGGTTAGAAAACAAGCGACAGCGATAATTACAAGCGACATTGAGAAAGCGAGTATGACTGGCCACAAAAAGGATATAAAAAGGTCAGGACTTGATGATGATATATATATATATATATAAATATATATATATATATATATATATATATATAAATATATATATATATATATATATATATATATATATATATATATATATATATATATATATATATATATATATATATATATATATATATATATATATATATATATATATATATATATATATATATATATATATATATATATATATATATATATATTATAAAATTACTTTTTTTTTCTATTGGACCTTTAACTTTTGCCTAGTCTTGTCTTTTGTCATTTTGAAAGACATATCGCCGAATCTTTGTTTCTTTCAACTGTTCAGGTTGTGGGACAAAAACTTCTGGTATGGAAGGCATTGACGACCACCTTTGTTTCTTTTAATTGTTCAGATGGTGGGAAAGAAAAACTTCTTCTTTTGCCTTGGCTTGTCTTTTGTCATTATGAAAAACATATCGCTATACCTTTGTGTCTTTTAATTGTTCAGGTGATAGGACAAAAACTTCTGTTTCATCCAACGATTTATCCAGTCCATATTTTTGATTTTCAAAGGTATGGTAGGCAGGAGCGTCCTTAGGCTCATTTCATTGGGGGGGGGGGGCGTTCTTCGTAAATTTTACCGAAACACTACCGGATGTATGCTGAATTTTCTGCAGAAATCAAGAATTTTGCTAAATTTCATCCGATTTTGCAAAATTTCGGCCGAAATTTTCGCTGTCGGTGAAAATTTTACCGAATGCCCAAAAAGTTGGGCGCTGGGGGCGACACGCCCCTCCCCCCCCCCCCCTGGGACGCCCCTGATGGTAGGTATTGATGACCTTATCCATATCAAAATCTAAAACCCAATCATCATCGCTTTCATTTTCAATTTGTTTGCTTCGTTACACTTCGGCTTATCTTTCGTCATTATGAAATACATATCATAATATCATATCGTCATTAATCAAATACATATCGCCGAACATTTATTTTTTAACAAAGGTATGGTAGGCAATGATGACCCTGTCCATGTCAACATCCCAAACCCATTCATCAAATATGGAGCCGTTTTCGAGAAACAGAATAAATACATGCATAAATACATACACAAATATTACTCACACACACACACATACACACACACACACACACACACACACACACACACACACACACACACACACACACACACACACACACACACACACACACACACACACACACACACACACACACACACACACACACACACACACACACACACACACACACACACACACACACACACACACACACACACACACACACACACACACACACACACACACACACACACACACACACACACACACACACACACACACACACACACACACACACACACACACACACACACACACACACACACACACACACACACACACACACACACACACACACACACACACACACACACACACACACACACACACACACACACACACACACACACACACACACACACACACACACACACACACACACACACACACACACACACACACACACACACACACACACACACACACACACACACACACACACACACACACACACACACACACACACACACACACACACACACACACACACACACACACACACACACACACACACACACACACACACACACACACACACACACACACACACACACACACACACACACACACACACACACACACACACACACACACACACACACACACACACACACACACACACACACACACACACACACACACACACACACACACACACACACACACACACACACACACACACACACACACACACACACACACACACACACACACACACACACACACACACACACACACACACACACACACACACACACACACACACACACACACACACACACACACACACACACACACACACACACACACACACACACACACACACACACACACACACTCCGTTCCTTCATGGCAGAGTGCTTCGACCATTGCTCTTTTTTCAGTTGCATCAACATCCCTGTCAAAAAATGCCAATCCTATCAGTTCTTTGCTAAGATACCACAGCTGCCCACACAGTTTCTTCAGTGCACCAGTTGCTGCTGATGATCCTCAAGTGAGGAGACTTCAGAAGCATTAAATAATTGGCTGGTGCTGCTGGTGGCAGAGAAGAAAGGAACCACAATTTAACATAACTTCCTACACCAAAAGCACAGAAGTTGCCCAGACCAGTGATTTCACGATCTGTCAGCTTGAAGCCAGAATCTCTGAACATGTATATTTTCAATGCATAAATCAGTCGTGCCATGAAACGAGCACGAAGAAGGGCTCATGGTTTCCTGAACATCACACCACGAGCCGGAAGGCCACCAATGAACAGCAGGGAAAGCTCGAGGAGCACACGGTAGTCTTCACGTTTGTGACAAATATCCAGCTGATCAGTCAGAAAGGTCTTCATATCATCCAGGGCATCAACCAGAGCTGCAGCATTGACTGGAACCTCAACACCAGGCTTGTAATCAGCATATACAATGTTTGGCCAAAAGGCTTTGAACTATTTGAACATCTGCATGTCTGGGTCACTTGAAGGTCCTATCGTGATATTGAATGCCTCTTCCGGTATTAATTTATGGGTGTAGTGTCTGTATGCAAGATGCAGAACACTTCTACCAAGATGCTGTTAAAACAGAGTAGAGGCACTATTCATTCAGCCGGTGTTGCTTGATGTTGTATCAAAGCTGAGAGCTTTGATGCTGTCTACAGTGCCCCAGTCAGACACTGTGTCCATCCTTGCATCTGCCATGGCTTTACCAGTACCTGAAGCCAGCTTTAGGAAACGAAGCAGTTGTTCTGTTCCAGATTCAGAAACAATAATCGGCAGTCGTTAAACTTTTTCATCTCCAGTGGAGTCTACCATAAGCTTTCCATCCCAGTGAAGAACAATTGCCTACTGGCGATTGAAATCAGACTTCAACCGAAATGAAAGTATGATACGATGCTTCTGACGGTAATGTCTTATAGATGATCTGTTGATATAGAAATCTAGAATATTTTGACCTGTTGCTTGAATTATTGGGGGAATGATCTGAACTGCTTGCCTGTCACTTGTCTTTGTGCGGTCTAGGGATGACAGGAGTGCAGGAGTTAAAATGTTAGTTCTTCCACGTTTTTGTTTTGGTGTACATGGTTGTTTGATGGCTTCACTGCCGATTCTTTGTAATACTTCCATGTCTGCATCATCATTACTAGAAGACGAATCAGAAGACTCCAACAACACAGTTCGATCCAGATTTGCTATGTCAAGTTGTTGTTTCGTCTTCAAGTGAAACTGGATTTTTTGTTTATTTTCCTGTACTTTCTCCTGTTTTGTAAGTGACATGTAAACCCCTGCCATAACCCCTTGCCTTCCTTTTTCCCGCTGGGCCAAAAAGAATTGCTTGTCTTCCTCAATTTTGATGAGCTGTAACGCTTCCTGGTGAGCTACGTCAAAGAGATCATTGAAAGATTCCTTGAATTCTTCCTCATTGGCTATCTGAGTTGCTGTCCTTCTTGCTTTGTTTTTCTTCAACCCTTCCCATCTCTGCACTAAAACTTCAAGTTGGGCAACTGCATGATCACTCCAGCGCATGGGTATTCTGGCTTTCTCCCAGAACATTTGAACGTCCTTAATTACTGATACTGCTACCTCATGTTTAGTCTTGACTACTTTCAGCTTTGTGGCATAGAGCCTCAGAACATCACCAATCGATGTCAATTTTGAACCATATAGATCTTCCGAAGCTGAACTAAGCAGGTACACTTCCTGTTTACTGCGTGTGGATTTGGAAATCGCCATGACTGACTGTAAAACAAAACATTTTATGTGTACTTTAACAATTGTCCAATCCGTCAGAAAATTACATAGCAGACAGCATTGTATCAAAAACAGTATTGTTCTAATAGCAAATTAATAACAAGTCAATTTCAAATATGAATTTATTATATCTGACAAATGACAAAATTTCAGTTATAACAACAAACATTAAATGTAAATTGATATATTCAGTAATTCACCTGATATTGTCTTATCAGCTTGGTATCCTATGTATTTGTAATCAATCTTTATCTGAGAAATAAAAACTAAACAATACTAAAGATGTCTGCTGCAAGAATATTTAATCAAATGTAATAATAAACCATTGATTGATTCAGTAAGTAAATGTTGAAGTTAATTTTAAATAGTGACATAAACTTCTGTAGTTTTACACAAATATATCTGCTAGATTTGCAAGAAAATGCCCAGACACCTAATTGATTATTAATATATTACCCTGAATCCCTTCAGTTATCTCTTTATATAACACATAACACCTGTTTTGTGTTAGAATTCACAATAAATACACAATTAACTAATAAATATATGCCCTGAACCAATGATTTTCTTTACATGCACCCGGTTTCTATAACATTCGAGTATAATCAAAATTTGGGTGCCTTGAGCATACCCCAAACATGAAGTTATCCTAAAAATAAATGACACTTTTTTTTTTCTATCATAGAAGAATAGTTTAGGATGGTGGGAGGCAGGAAAAACAAAAAATATTTTTTTGATATATACATAAGAACCACCCTAATATATATATATATATATATATATATATATATATATATATATATATATATATATATATATATATATATATATATATATATATATATATATATATTTGTGAGTGTTTGTGTATATGTAACTATGACCAGATACTGTGAATTTTGGTAAATATAATTTAGATAAAACCTGAGCTGATTAGTTTTTCTTCTTTTTTTTTGTAGAAACGAGAGAACTTGCCAGAGCAACACAACGGCTATCAATTAGCCTGGGGAGCGGAGTTTTTGCTGGACCGTCGGCTTCTTTGCCGAGTAAATTAACAAATATAGTGTATCTACAAAAGGTTTTACTCACCAAATTTTAATAAAGAGATATTCTCAAGTATATAAGAAAAAGACATACTTACTCTAAAAGTATACATTCCTGGGTCAATATCTGTAATATCAATCCATTGACAGTCGATATTATATGCATACGTGTCTGTACAGCCAACAGATATTCCTTGTTCCCCATAGTTTGCACACTTGTATCTAAAAAAAATATAGCTCAGTATGACAATATCATAGGCAATAAATCGGTGTATTTAAAGTTCTACCAGCATGAAGTCCATAGAAATTATTTGAATCTTTCAGACGACCAAGGAGCAAAATATAAAAATAACACAGAGATATAAAATCAAACTCATTGTTCATTCCAAGGCCGTACCCAGGATTTTTTTCCGGAGGGGGTTTTACTCAAAGATTCCTTTTCGGGGTGGGGTTACACAAAAAAACCTCAAAAAACTCATACAAAATTTATTTATATTCATTTTTGTTACGTTTTTACGAGTCAGAAAAACATTTCGGGGGGGGGGGGGGGTTGAACCCCCTAAACCCCCCACAGGGTAAGCCGTGGTTCATTTTGATGTTAATGCTCAAAATAAATAAGAGTTCCAAGTAGGCACAGGTTCTTTGATTAGACAGTGAAATAAAAAAGAATATATTTTTGTTTTTCAAAAACATAACATCGGTATTTTATGGAAAAAATACCGATGTTAATGTCTATAATTTCTTAATTTCTATAAGCTAGGGCCGTCAAAAAAAAATTTTTTTTTTCTCGAAAAAAAAAAAAAACCACCAAGTGGGCTTTTTTGTCTAGTACAGTGATGGGTAAATTTTTTAGTGCAAACATCCAAATAACCATTTTACGACATAAGAAATCCGACGAAGAGCTGCAGTTAGGGTGTAAAATATTGTCCCCAAAACGTATGTTTTGTCCACTTTGCAACCATAACTTTCACTTGAAAATATCCAATCAAAATATTTGATTAAAAAATCAAGTAAATATCGAATTACTAATGAAATTACTAATTCATAATGAAGTTATTCTTTCCAGCTTAATCGGATAGAGACCCGGTGAGAAATGTATAACAGTAACATCTGAGTTCAACAACTCACAATCCCTTGTAAAACAAACAGCCGATCTACTAATGTCAAACACAACTTCACACATTTTTAACTCAACAAATGTTTAGCAATCGATAACGTTTGACTACTGGCGAATAAAACATCTTACTACACACTTAGGACTACAAAACCGTGTAAAACTTGTGTAAACAATACGTGTAAAATATATGGCGTAGAACAAAATAGTTGTGGATATGAATTGTGGGTATGAAGCGACTCTAACCAATAGTTAACGAGACTCTAAAACAAGGGAATTTCATACAAATTAATAAATAAAAAGAATTGGCTTTTTATGGTGCTTCCAAATATTTGAAGTTCATATAGTGTAACGTTGAATATCAAACGCTACGAACTTGATAAAATGTGCCTGATTTTAGAAAAAGGGAGAACAACACCCCCTTCCCCCCAAAAGAAAAGACACATGATTCTAATGAAAAATAACTCTTAGATTCAGTAGATTAGATAACCTTACTATGGAGGCTTAAGCTCTTATCTACAAAATGTGGAAATTATATTTTTCTCGCAAGAGAAAGATCACGGATTCGTGTTCATTTATTTTTTTGTTTATTTGTTTTTCACAGGGATGATCATACTAAACTGGTAGTGCAAAAAGATAAGGGGGAGGCTCATTCGAACGGCAATTGAAAGTTCTAGTTACCTTTTAAAGTGACCAAAAAGATTGTGTCACGGGAAAGTGGTGTTTTCTGCCACTTTCTGGTTCCAAACTACCATTTTACCCCACGAAGGACCGAGTTGCTGTCAAATAAAAGTTCTAAAGTAGCCAATCGATTTAAAAGTTTCAGAATACTGAATATTGAGTATTAAAATTCCTTATAAAAGTATCAAAATACTGATTATGAAAATTCCAGTTGTGGAAGAAATAATCGGGCACGGTCGCATCTTAATTCCTGGAAAGTCACATAGTCCATAGAAGAGAAATTGTTGATATGGACATTGATCTTGATGCTTTATTTAACTAAGTTAATTCACTTTGTTTTTCATGAAATTACTTTTAGTGATAAATAATTGTGCATGAGCTATTATGAAAAACGGACGTTGATTCATTATGTACGGGGGGGGGAGTGATGATGATAGAAGCCTAAAAGAAAGTATTTCAATGCACTAATTGTCTAACTCTCCATGAGCCTTTACGCCAAGTGGACGCCGATGCTCAATACTTTTTTTCAACAGGGTTTGATGAATTTTTGTAAACGTGCTTTATTTAAGTTATTGCTTGCTTATTTGGAACAAGGGATTCTGTCAGTTTTTAATTTGCTTGGTTCTAGCTTAGAGTTTGAATTCATTTTATCTTTATTAAGAAAATATGTCCCTTAAAGCTACTTCCAACGGATTCTGATGCACGTCTAGTCGATAATGCTCAGTACTTTTTGTGAACAAAGTTTGATGAATTTTTGTAAGCTTTCTTTACTAAAATTATTGCTTGCTTATTTGGAATAACGAGTCTCTCAATTTTAAATTTTATTGATTCTAACTTTGAGTTTGACTGCATGTAACTTATATTAAAAAAATGTACGCCCTTTAACATATCCCAGACGGGAAAACCTTCTGACGTACGGCTAGTGAACGCGTTCTCCATCGCAAGGGGTGGCATATTATCATGTACGATAGTTGTTGGTGCCAGACCATGTCAACGGGAAGTAATTACTTGTGCTTCTTAGTCCTTGCCTGTTATCTCTGTACACTTCCACCGTAGGGAAACCCTTAGATAGTCTCCACAAATTTCAAATTTTCAGATTTTAGCCTTTATCTTATCCTATTATGATACCTCAACTTCCAAAAACACGAAAAACATTTTGGAATGTAGGTAGAACATTCCAAAGTTCCTTCCTTTATTTATTATTTTATTTGTAATAATTTCCTTTTGGCCCCTAAATTTTGCACGTGGGGAGTTTTCCGGAGAAGAGTATCCACGGGGGGAATTTTCAACGGTGAGAATTTTCTATGGGAGAGAATTTCCTGGCGGTAGGACAAAATTTCTGGGGATGGGGAATACACCAAGCCCTCTTGTAAATAAATCGATAAAAACTTTAAAATATGTGTGTATAAAATATGGGTTTTATTTGTGTGGATATTACAATTATTCATATTGATGGATTCGCGAAGAGAAGTTTCAACGTGTTTGTTCTTTTTTGAACTGAAATTATCAAGTATTTTGCAGTAGGTTGCATCAAGACATGGCTAATTGTAGAAAGATAAAAGCCAAGACAGATAGTCCAAGTAATCGAGAGTCAAATGTTTAAATGGCTGCGGCACGGGTAAATGGCGGGAGTAAACATGACTCTCTGATTGGACACATATTTGTTTGTTAGTTTTTGGAAAGGCATGCCTGCCTTGAGTCTCAGGCATGTTGACCAAGAATTTAAAATTGACATTTTAAATTCTTGGTAATGACCGTTAGATTGCCATTAATGAGAGGCAAACAAGGTACGCCTGCCTATGGGCTTAAGAAGATTGACCAAGAATTTAGAATTGAGACAGGACCATTAATTTGCTTGAAACAACAGGCAAAAAATCGTTTAAAGCCGTTTTTATCTTTCAAATAGTACTTACTTGTTGTCTAAGCTCGGCCCCACATTCTGAGAAAATTTCAATTTTTCACAAATTTTTGGGTCATTTCTGTTGTGGAATATACATAATCAGAATGACAAAGTGGTTCTCAAGAGTCTCACTTTGACGACAAAAGAGCCGCATATGACTCATGAGGCGCAAGCTGTCGATTGCTGGTCTAAAACATATATTTGGGAAAGCAGTGATCATCATTTAAGTATCTAGAGCAATTATTTTATATTTATAAGACAAAAATACCTTGGCGTCACGCCTGGATTGCATGCGTTATCCTCAAGGCAAAACGAGGCTTTATGTCCTTCGGCAATTCGCCTTCCTGTGCTGTCCAAAACATCAAAGTGAGCAAATACTTCCATGCTGTGGTAATGCCTGAAATATATTTGTAATAAATTTAATATGGCGTACATACAAAATGTACATATGTTGTGGGAAGCTAATGAAGGAACAACACAGAACATTACCTTACACAAAAAATAAGTAAATAAAATGGTAAGATAACAAAAAAAGCTAGCCTCACCGTGAAGATGCCAATCTTGTATTAACGAAGAGTTTGGTAGCCGCAATTGATTGCACATCTTGGTATGAATAAGCTAGGCTGGCGAGACCTATCTCATGTATTTTGGTGCTGATTTTAATTGATGAAATAAAATGCCAGGTATTTATAATATCAGCCCTAACCTGGAAGAATATATAAAATGATGCTCTGTTATGAGTTATATTGAAGAAAAATTGATTTGACAGTAGATGTATTTCTTTTAATTTGTTCTGAGAAATTATACGGTAGGTGCAACTGGTTAGGCAGCTAAACCATGAATAATTCAAACGGATACAATTGGTGACTTCTATTTCCTGCTTTGAAATAAAAAATGGGCTGCCATCTAGTGATCCTGCTCAGAACTATGGGTTTAAATGTTCAAGTCATTTAGCTATTTAATTTAACTACGCTAATGTTTCATGTTAACTATCAAGCTTATGCAAAGATACTAGAAGATTTTCCTTTCTGACTGAGATTTGCCAGAGTCGGCAATCTTGTAAGATCGAACAAATAATCTACGAGCGAATCCAAGACTGATTTGACTACTTGGAAACTAAGCAAGGCCATATCCAGGAAATTATTTCGGGGGGGGGGGGGTTCTCCTCGGGTCAGACCTGATCCATGTCTAACGATGAAAGAAGACAATAAATAGGAACACAAAATACTGTATATTAAAGTTAAGAAACGTAATAGTTACAAATTGAATTCACAGAACATAATCAATTCGACGTGTTTTTTGAGCTGTTAACATGTCAATAACTGTATAAGTGTCAATAGCAACACCCTGTACACTGAAAGTAACGCTAAACCTGTCAAACTTTCTTCACCGGCTGCATTTCGTAGCCATGTCTTAAGCCGTACCAAAGTAGAGAAAGTCCTTTCCGGTGTAGCAGTTGAAACAGGCCAAGTAAATACAATTGTAAGAAGGAGGCTAATGTTTGGACAAAAATCAGCATTGCACGTATCAAGTGCAGCCAAAGCCGAGACTGGTCTTTGTTTGTTGTTAACGTTCTGCCACTTCGTTCTCCACAATTTCACTTCGTGGCTTAGGGCATGTGGCTCTGGTAAGAGGTCAGAGTAAATATCAGTATTCTCACTGATTTCTGCGTCATACAATTTTTTTTGTCTAAGTTTGCAGGTATGAAGCCGCTTAAAGTTGTCAAAATTGTACGATGCACCGTAATTTTCTGACATGAAGTAGTCCATCAATGGAATGTAGGCTATATGGAAGCTCTGTATGCTTCTTTCGGCGAACGATGTCACAGTGGTCGTTTTGACGACCAACAACTCTTGGAAACGTCCATTCTATTTTCAGATCTCTGGCAAAATCTTCAGTTTTTGAATACAACGAGTCGAACAAAGAATCTGCGTCTTTGCGTAGGCCCACAACTGTCTGCACCACAGTTTCAACGTGGTCGCATGCAAGCGCCAAGTCACAGTCAACAGCTTGAAGAACTTTACACAGCGGCAAAGTAAGACCGAAGAGTTCTTTTGCTACGAATAAACTGGTCAGGAACTGTCCTTGCTCCATTGAGCTTGCTAACTGATGGGCATTTGCGGAAGTCTCAGCATTCGCGTTTCCTTCTTGAAGCTCTTCCAGTGCTTCTAAAATTGGCTTATAGGGATCCACAAGGCGGTTAACTACATCGTGCCTCTCCACCCACCGTATTTTACAAAAGGTAATGAGAGTAGATTTTCTAGATTCTGGCATGCATTGTCAAATTCTGTCTTTGAGTACCTGGGTACGGGAGGGCGAGGAGCCAAAAAGTTGCAGATCAGAGATATTGTACCAAAACACGTTTTCATGACTGGAATGTAGCAAGCTGAAGTGATCGCCAGGTTGAGTGTATGTGATCCACAGTGGACATAAATTGATCGTGGATACTGCTGTCTTATTGACGCTTGAGTGTCTCTCAGGCGCCCACTCATAGCAGCTGCTCCATCATATCCCTGTCCTACAAGCTTGCTCAAATCCAAACCATGGTTTTTCAAGGTTTCTAATATTGTGGTGGCCAGACGTTGTCCGGTAACGGGAACAAATCCAAGAAAATCTTCGCGCAAAGCTATGTTTGAAACATACCGAACACAAATGTACAGCAGCTCTGTGTTTCTTATGTCAGATGTTTCATCCGCTAAAACCGAATAGCACACACTTTCGTTTAGCCTTTTAACAATATCAGTTTGAATCATCTTTCTACAAACATCAATAAGCTCATTTTGCACAACTGGGGCAGATACATCCCATTTCCCACACTTTTTTCAATATGCTTTTTCATCTCGTCATCACCACAAGGCATTCTCATTTTCAAAAGAGAACGGAAATTTCCATCATTTAAGGCTGGTTCTTTTTCTTCGGGATGCAGAGGACTGTGATCATTCGTACCACAAAGAGCTAGCTGCTGTCAACCACAAAAAAAATAGTTTCTAAAACCAGTTTGAGTCTCATGCGATTTTCTTTGCTTGAGGTTTTCGAGCATCATCTAACTTGAAGAGAATATTGTCGTGCTTGCCTTTCTGTACGGCTACAAAACCCTTCGCAAGAAAAGCCCTTCCTATATGGAAATTCGATTTACTGTGACAAGCGAAAACTTCAATCGCATTTTTCGACGCTGTAAATGGTTTTAGGACCAGTGCTCCAAGCCTTTGGTGGTTTCCTTTACCGGAAAATTCAGCCGCAAAGATTACACAGTATTTGCAGAAAGCAACCTTTAAATTTATCCGAGTACAAAAACCACGGAAAACGAGCCATCCAGCTTCGCTGAAACCTTAAATTACGTTTGCCTGATGCTAGAAACAAGTAGCTCTCGTCTGGCAGCCACGGAGATTCAAGTAACTGTAACTTTGTAGTAACGTCTAAATTTGTAGTAACATCTGTTGACAGATTGTCCAACGTAGTCTTGTGGGATCTGAAGATGGTTGCTGCCTTGGAAAGTCTCCTGCGTTGACGAGTCGTCACGCAGGATATATACATCAAAATAGGATAATTGGTATTTCCGAAAAGAGGTTCTGAGAGGTAAGTCAATAAACTAATAATTTCAAGCGTTTAATCTAGAATAATTTTAGTAATAACTATATTGATGCATAGCTTAGATCCTTAGCTATTCATTGATACATACAATTCTTCTCCATTCCTCTTTGGTAACAAGATGCGAGGGTTTTAGTTTTACATAGTTTTGCTCGATCGGATACTGGTCTTTTACCCTAACGTACCTGTTCTGAGATTCGTATTCTGGCTCTGGTTACTGGGCATCCACGCTTTCTATTGCGGGCCTTTTCCCTTGAAAGTATCGAAATAAATCGTTATCCGCTTGTCACTTCCCCATTGTTTCAGTGTTAGATACAAACTAACCTGGGATTGGAATGCACCAGCTAAGAGAAGGCTGAGCTGAAGAAGAAGATATGCTGCCCAATCTTAATAATTGACTATTGTTCATTCATCGGCAACTAGTTGAAGCTAGGTCGGTAATTATAGCGACCTTATGATTTGGTAAGCTTAAAATATGCGAGTTTCATAAAGAGGTCAAAGTGTTGAAAAAAGCAATTTTCTCGGACATTTCAGGGGGGGGCGATTGAAACACTCTAAACCCCCTGGATACGGTCTTGAAACTAAGTGTCAACTTTTGAAAGATAAATTAATCACTTATTTGGGTTTTTAGGGGGGGATTAGGTTTCCTTATGCCATTATATTTAAATTCACTATAAGAAACCCCCGTAATTCTCCGTAAGAAACCTTTAAATCTATCCAAATATCTTAAAACTGTTTTCAAAAACATTTATTTCTGAAATATTTACTGAGCTATCACAAAATAATATAAAATCAGCACCCCTTCCCGGGAAAAAACTGAAATCAAAATGCGAAAATATTTACGAAATATGTAACACTCAGCGTTAAAGTATGTTGTCTATTTTCTCACATTCTTGAAGATTCTTTATTACAATCTAGCTGAAATGAATTTTTATTCAGTATATGCATTAATCAAGTTCTAGCTCATAGATTGGCCAAGATATTTCATCAGTTGCTAAAGCTGTATACAAATATGTAATTTATCAAACAGTTCGTGGTAACGAACTGTAAGTAAAGAGCGATGCGGCTCAATAGTAACCAAAACCTAAGACACAGAGTCGTGATAATAATAGATACATTAAAATAATCAAATTTTGATGCTTATTAAAATATGTAAAATTCATCAAATTTAATGGTACTGATCGAAAGTTACGAGCCTGAGAAAATTTGCCTAATTTAAAAAAAATGGAGAAACACCCCTACAACATCAAGTTATCTTTATGATAATCACTCAATCAGATTCATCATACCTGAAAACCGCACTATAACGTTTACAAGCTCCTATGTACAAAAATCTAGAATTTCACATTTTCTTTTGCAAGAGGAATGATCACGAATGCGTGTTTATTAGTTTTTTTTGTTTTTTTTCCCCAAGGGATGACCATATCGAACCAGGGATCGTAGAAGATCGGTAGAGGGCTCATTTGATCGGAAATCAAAAGTTCTAGTGCCCTTTGTAAGTGACCAAAATAATTGGAGGACAGCTAGCCCCTCCCACGCTCATTTTTTCTCCAAAGTCACCCGATCACATTTTGAGATAGCCATTTTGTTCAGCATATTCAAAAAATCTAATAACTATGTCTTTGAGGATTACTTTACCTCGCAAAGTCCCCAGGGGAAGGGCTGCAAGTTTTGAACTTAACCCATTGTTTACATATAGTATTGGCTGTACTGTTCTAAAATCCAGGATACATGCGAGAAGTGAAGTTTGGTTAATGCTAATGAAATAAATCAAAATAGGATGAAAATATGATAGTTTATGAACAAATTTGGGCTATATATTTGCACATTAGGGGGGTGTGGGAGGGTAAAGCATACGATCTTAAATACGATCTTTTTTTAACTGAAAGTAAGGAGTAACATTAAAACATAAAACGAACAGAAATTATTACGTGTATGGGGGGGAGGGTTCGCCCCTCGTCAATACCTCGCTCTTTATGCTAAAGTTTTTTTTAATACTTTTAAAAGATCTATTTATTCTAATTAAACGGCCTTTGTGATTGAGGAGACATTTTTAAGGAATTGGGAAAAAATTTGAAGTTTAGCGTAAAGAGTGATGTATTGACGAGGGGGCGATCCCCCTTATATACATAATAATTGCTGTTCGTTTTAAGTTTTCATGTTTACTTCGTTTCAGTTGAAAAAACTTTTTTTTTAAATTTAATTTCATAGGAAGAACAAAACAGTTCTGTTTGGTGTTGTTTGGCTATTCCTTATAGCTTTTACCGATAAGTACTCATACTTATCATTGCAAATTATCACAGAATTGTTTACTGGTTCTACAAAAACTTAGCTCTAAAGCTACTTCTTCAGAGATTTATTCATTCTGATATTGAATTATCTATGGCCCGAGCCCTATTGGTCCCTTTATTGGGGCAATATGTATGTTTGTCGACAATCAACAGAGGTGGAACTGTTTACTTTTCTCAAGGCTCAACCGAACTATTAAATATAATATTTTGGTGGCACTATTTTTGAAGTTGGGCTCCAAGATAATTTCCATGCATTAATATGCTGTGTAATATCCAGTTAGGAAAGGATTTAGTTAGTCCTTTGAGAGAAAGAGAAATCTATCATAAACAATTTTGGTAAGTAAATACATACAGGAAATGGATGTAAAAAAAAGTTCCCCTCAGGTGGATCTAAAAGACTAACCCCGATCTAGGACAATCTAGGTGTAAAAACACACTGTCTTAAGGCTCTTCATCCCTTTTTTTTAGAAATAGGGCCTTAATACATTCAGTCTTCGCGAATCTGTTATTAGAATAGGCTTTCAAACTTTCTTACCGTAATAAATATCCTTCATCCCTCAATCCACCAGTTTCACAATCCCCCCTCGATCCCCCTTCGGTATTATAGAAAAACAAAGAGTTTACTCATAAAAAATGCTGCGAGTCAAAAAATTTGTATTTGTTTTCAATTGCTTAATATTTCTAAAAAAGAACCCATCTATCATAGGCAGCGCAATAGCACTGCCTAAGTAAAGAGTGACGTGGGCACAATGTATTTTTTTTCTTTTAGACCAGGGCACTTCGTATCGAATGAGTTGTTGTAAAAACTTCAAAAAGGGCTTATTTGATTGGAAATTCGAAGGGCTTGTTCCCTTTTTAATAGTCGAAAGTGATTGGAGGGAAACTAACACTCATTCTACGCCCATCATTTCCCCAAACGCATCCCATAACAATTTTCAGATAGCCATTTTGTTCAACGTGGTTAAAAGGTTCAGAAATTATGTTTTTGAGGATGACCCCCCCCCAGAGTCTTCAGAGCAAGGGTGGGAGGCACTTGTGCCGAATCCTAACCCATTATGAGGTACCACCTCCATGTTGAAGATGCGGTAATGAGGTGCGTGGCAGGTGGCACCGTTCCCTGTCTAATGATGCATGGCAATGGATTTATGGGCTTTGTTGGGGTAACCACCCGGCAAAGCTTCTTTTACCTGGTTATAATTAACAACAAAAAGCCTCGGACCAAACAGCCATTTCAACGACGACCTGTAGCACGTCCACCGACCATCCAAACGGACCTGTTTACGGTAGCCCACTGCAATGTACGAGGTCTCAGATCTCAGTTTGACCAGTTCCTACATTTAGTGAACTCGGTCAAGCCATCTATCATATGCATCACTGAGACCAATCTAAACCAAGAAATTCAGAGCAGTGAGGTTGCCATACAGGGATACACGCTCCTCAGTCGGGATCGAGAGCGTACTAACGGCGCTAAATACGGAGGAGGAGGTGTCGCTGTTTATCTACAGAGCCATATACCTTATTCATGCCTGAACATACCAGATTCAGCAGGCGAAGAAGCTCTGTAGGTCAGGGTGACCCTTCCAAATAAATCCGGGATTGTCAGTACCGTGTATAACCCTCCAACTTACCAGATTACCAGCTACCTTGAAACTTCCCTTGAATATATTCGGGGCAAGTACGCTAAGTCTGCCATTATCCTTCATGGAGACTTCAACGTCCATCATAGCGTGTGGCTTCGCAGCAAAAATACTGAGAAGGAAGGGTCGGACTTGTATGATCTATCTCTCTCTTACGGGCTGGAACAACTTGTCGATTTCGACACGTATCACGGCCCAAACGGATCATCTCGTCTTGACCTTTTCCTTACAGATCATCCTGACTCCTTTAAGGTAGACGCTCATGCTTTCACCAGTGGCCACGTTGCCGTCGTTGCACGTGGAAACCTACGTATTGCGCCTCCAGTAAAGCATGAACGAACAATCTGGCTATACAAAAGAGGTGATTGGGACGGTTTGAGAAACACTCTTTTTTCTCAGCTGTGGAGAGCCTTCCTCCTGGAAGGCCCAGAGAAAGTTGCAGATAAGTACCAGCAGGCCATAGTTGACTCTGTCGAAAAGGATATCCCTTCAAAGCGGATCCAAGTGTCCAATAAGGACAAACCTTGGTTCAACGCCCAGCGTAAGAAGACAATCCGAGCAAAGCAAAAGGCACACAAGCGATGGCTACTTTCGAAGAGCGAAGAGGACAGAATTGCATTTATAAATGCGCGCAAAGATGCAGTTCGAGTGATTCGACAGTCCCGGGTTCACTATAAGGAGAAATTCGCCACCAAGATTCAACTTGCTTCGGCAAAGAGTTGGTAAAGAATTGTCAAGGAGGCTTTACCGTCGTCAAAGGGGACCCCAATTCCTTTTGTACAGAGTGACGGGACTGTGATACATGATCCACAGGCAAAGGCTGAAGCTCTTGCTAAGGCTTTTGCCAAATTCTCGAATCTAGACGATGACGGTGGAAAAGTGCCAAAATTATCCGACCGAACCGGCACTGTCCTGGAACGCGTGAAATTTTCTGCTCCGAAAATCCTTCGCATTCTGCAACATCTGGATGTGACCAAAGCCACGGGTCCTGACAACATACCAAATGTTGTCCTCAAGTCCTGCAGTGCCGAACTAGCTGGACCCTTGTCATTGCTTTTCCGGCTGTGCTTTCGCTCCGGAGCCTTCCCACGAACATGGAAGTCCGCCCATGTTATACCTACTCTAAAGCCAGAAGGCGATCCAACGAGCATGGGCTCCTACAGGCCTATTGGCCTTCTCTCCTGTGTTGGCAAAGTCTACGAGAGCGTCTCCGATAAAACACTTCATCAGTACCTGGAATCAAATGACCTTCTATGCGATCGCCAATCTGGATTCCGCCGGAAACGCTCAACAATAGACTGCCTAGTGGCCCAGTATCAGGAGTGGATAGAACTACTGGCAATGGGATACGACATCAAGCTACTATCCTTCGACATTGCGAAAGCTTTTTGACGGAGTATGGCACCGTGGTCTGTTAAAAAAACTCTATGTGTATGGTGTTCGTGGATGTCTGTTAAAATGATTGGGAGCTTTCTTTCCGATCGCTCACTGCGGGTTGTTCTTGACGGGTTTATTTCCCGCGAATATCCAGTGAAAGCAGGGATACCCCAGGGCAGTGTCTTGGGACCTACGCTTTTCCTTATCTACATAAACGACATGGGAGACAACCTTGCAAACCCTCTGCATCACTTTGCCGACGATACCACGACACACTCAGCCGTCCCTAAACACGAAAACCCAATACAAGCCTCCCTTTCCCTACAGATGGATCTTTTGAAAATTTAAAAGTGGTCTGATGCATGGATGATAAACTTCAGTGCATCGAAAACAAAGGAGCTTCTAACTACCCGATCAAAGGTGCCACGTGAACACCCCAGTTTCATCTTAAAAAATGAAGCTATAAAGAGAGTCGACGAGCTTCGTCTACTGGGCATTCATTTCTCCACCGATCTCTCTTGGAACAACTACCTTGATCGGCAGTTTCCTTGATTGGAAACTGCCTTGATTGGCAGTTTCCTACAAGTACATGAATTCGCCTCCCTCAAACGAGCTCTCTCAAATTGCGCCCCCCTTTGTCCAGCCGACAAGGCAGACACGAAGGCACACAGCTCGGTCCAATTATCTAAAGGAGGATACGCCGAAAACCGAGTACTTGAGGAACAGCTTCATCCGGCGTTGCACTTCTATCTGGAGCGATCTTCCTGGGGATATTATCCCTGCAAATCCCTCTGTTGACACCTTCAAAAGAAGGTTCAATAGACATTTATAACCTCGAGGCCATTGAAAGAGGTAAATGAATAGCGGCATATCAGATACTTTGAAGTACCTGGCGCCGTGAATATTGTAATAAAAAAAAAAAAATTATGCCCTGGGGGCATATAAGGTTTCTATAGAAAGGCTGATCGTATTTCAAAGGGGCTCATTGGATTGCTAATCAGAAGTTTCACAAGTGCCCTTTTTGAGTTTCAGAGTGATGGGATGATATATACCTCCCCCCCCTCACCTCATATTTTCCCAAAATATATCTGATAGAAGGTTTTAGATGGCCATTTGTTGTCGTAAAAACTTCGAAAAGGGCTCATTGGATTGAAAATTCAAAGGGCTTGTGCTCTTTTTAATAGTAAAAAATGATTGGAGGGCACTAAAGACCCTCCCTGGCCCACAAATTCCCGGAACACATCCAATCAATATTTTGGGATATTCATTTTGTTCAACGTAATTGAAAGTCCCGGATATTATGTCTTTAAGAATGACACCCCCCCCCACAGCCCTCATGGCAAGGTTTTTAAGTTATGCCCTGGGTTATATAAAGTATATTTAGGAAGGGTGATCATAAAAACCCCAAATGGGCTCATTTAATCGGAAATCAGAAGTTCTAGTGCTCTTTTTAAGATTCAAAGTGATCGGAGGGTGGATACCCCCCCACACCTTGTATTTTCCCGAAATGCATCTGAAAGAAATTTTGAGATGACCATTTGTTGTTATAGAAACTTCGAAAAAGACTCATTCAATTGAAGATTGAAAGGGCTATTTTTAATAGTCGAATATGATTGGGGGAAACTAACCCCCCTCCCACGCCCACCATTTTCCAAAAAACATTCAATCAAAATTTCGAGATAGCCATTTTTTTCTACGCAAATGAAGGTTAAAAGAGTATGTCTTTGAGGATACCCCCCCCCCCAAGAAGCCTCAGGGCAAGGGTTGTAAGTTGTCCTGGGGGGGGGATATGAAGTATATATAGAAAGGGTGATCGTATAAACTTTGGAGGGGGCTCATTGGATTCGTAATCAGAAGTTCTAGTGCCCTTTTTAAGAATCAGAGTGATCGGAGGGTGGATAACCCCGCCACCCGCACACCTTGTATTTTCCCGAAATACAGCTGACAGAAATTTTTAGATGACCATTTGTTGTCGTAAAAACTTCAAAAACAGCTCATTCAATTGGATATTCAAAGGGCCAGTGCCCTTTTTAATACTCTAAAGTAATTGTAGGGCAACTTACCCCCCCCCCCCCTCCCACGCCCACCATTTCCCCAAGCGCATACAATGACATTTTTGAGATAGCAATTTTGTTCAACATAATTGAAAGGTCCGGAAATTATGTCTTTGAGGATGACAACCTCCACTAAGCTTTCAAGGCAAAAGTTCTATGTTATGCTCTGGGGGGCATATAAGGTATATATAGAAAGGGTGATCGTATAGTTTTCGGAGGGGCTCATTGGATCCGTAATCAGAAGTTCTAGTGCCCTTTTTAAGATTCAGAGTGATCTGATGGTGGATACCCCCTCGTATTTTCCCGTAATGCATCTAATAAAAATTTTGAGATGGCCATTTGTTGTCGTAGAAACTTCGAAAACAGATTATTCGGTTGGAAATTGAAAGGACCAGTGCCCGTTCTAATAGTCGGAAGTGATTGGAGGGCAACTAACCCTCGCTCCCTCGTCCACTATTTCCCCAAACATATCAAATTGAGATAGCCCTTTTTGTCAACGTAATTTAAAGGACCGGAAATTATTTCTTTGAGGATGACAATCCACCTATCCCCCCTCACGGCCCTGAGGGTAAGGTGAGTTAACCCTGGGGTCATATAAGGTATATATATATATATATATATATATATATATATATATATATATATATATATATATATATATATATATATATATATATATATATATATATATATATATATATAAAAAAAATATATATATATATATATATATATATATATATATATATATATATATATATATATATATATATATATATATATATATATATATATATATATATATATATATATATATATATATATGATACATATGTTTAATAACCCACCGACCATAATTTGCACTTTACTGAAAAAAAAAAATGGCTGTGGACTGTCAGTTTAGTATACATATACTGATATATATTCCTTAGAGTTTCAATAATTTTCAATTTATCAAAGTTTAAAAAGTTAAAACATTTTAAACGGATTTTGTTCACTTAAATCATACAACATATAACAGAGACCAAACCGCCATTTCAACGACGACCTGTAGCACGTCCACCGACCATCCAAACGGACCTGTTTACGGTAGCCCACTGCAATGTACGAGGTCTCAGATCTAAGTTTGACCAGTTCTTACATTTAGTGAACTCGGTCAAGCCATCTATCATATGCATCACTGAGACCAATCTAAACCAAGAAATTCAGAGTAGTGAGGCTACCATACAAGGATACACGCTCCTCAGGCGGGATCGAGAATGCACTGACGGCACTAAGTAAGGAGGAGGTGGTGTCGCTGTTTATCTACAGAGCCATGTACCTTATTCGTGCCCGAACATACCAGATCCAGCAGGCGAAGAAGTTCTGTGGGTCAGGGTGACCCTTCCAAATAAATCCGGGATTGTCAGTACCGTGTATAACCCTCCAACTTACCAGATTACCAGCTACCTTGAAACTTCCCTTGAATATATTCAGGGCAAGTACGCTAAGTCTGTCATTATCCTTCATGGAGACTTCCACTTCCATCATAGCGTGTGGCTTCGCTGCAAAGGTACTGATACGGAGGGGTCGGGTTTGTATGATCTATCTTTCTCTTATGAGCAGGAACAACTTGTCGATTTTGACGCGTATCACAGCCTAAACGGATCATCTCGTCTTGACCTTTTCCTTACAGATCACCCTGACTCCTTTAAGTTAGACGCTCATGCTTTCACCAGTGACCACGTTGCCGTCGTTGCACGTGGAAACCTACGTATTGCGCCTCCAGTAAAGCATGAACGAACAATCTGGCTATACAAAAGAGGTGATTGGGACGGTTTGAGAAACACTCTTTTTTCTCAGCTGTGGAGAGCCTTCCTCCTGGAAGGCCCAGAGAAAGTTGCAGATAAGTACCAGCAGGCCATAGTTGACTCTGTCGAAAAGGATATCCCTTCGAAGCGGATCCGGGTGTCCAGTAAGGACAAATCTTGGTTCAACTCCCAGTGTAAGAAGACAATCCGAGCAAAGCAAAAGGCACACAAGCGATGGATACTTTCAAAGAGCGAATAGGACAGAATTGCATTCATGACTGTATGCAAAGATGCAGTTCGTGTTATACGGCAGGCCCGGGTTAAATCTAAGGAGAAAGGTGCCCTCCAAGATTCAACTTGCTTCGGCAAAGAGTTGATGAAGAATTGTCAAGGAGGGTTTACCCTCGTCAAAGGGGACACCACTTACGTCTGTTCAGACTGACGGGACAGTGGTACAAGATCCACAGGCAAAGGCTGAAACTCTTGCTAAGGCTTTTGCCAAATTCTCGAATCTAGACGATGACGGTAGAAAAGTGCCAAAATTCTCCGACCGACAACATTACCAAATGTTGTCCTCAAGTCCTGCAGTGCCGAACTAGCTGGACCCTTGTTATTGCTTTTTTGGCTATTATTTCGCTCCGGAGATTCACCAAAATCATTGAAGTACGCCCATGTTGTAATTAATTTAAGGCCATAGGATGATACAACGAGCGTGGGCTCCTACAGGCCTATTAGCCTTCTCTCCTGTGTTGGAGAATTTGCCAAGAATGTCTCCAATAAAACACTTCATCAGTACCTGGAATCAAATGACCTTCTATGCGATCGCCAATATGGATTCCGCCGGAAACGCTCAACAATAGACTGCGTAGTGGCCCAGTATCAGGAGTGGATAGAACTACTGGCAATGGGATACAACATCAGGCTACTATCCTTCGACATTGCGAAAGATTTTGACGGAGTATGGCACCGTGGTCTGTTAAAAAAACTCTATGTGTATGGTGTTCGTGGATGTCTGTTAAAATGATTGGGAGCTTTCTTTCCGATCGCTCACTGCGGGTTGTTCTTGACGGGTTTATTTCCCGCGAATATCCAGTGAAAGCAGGGATACCCCAGGGCAGTGTCTTGGGACCTACGCTTTTCCTTATCTACATAAACGACATGGGAGACAACCTTGCAAACCCTCTGCATCACTTTGCCGACGATACCACGACACACTCAGCCGTCCCTAAACACGAAAACCCAATACAAGCCTCCCTTTCCCTACAGATGGATCTTTTGAAAATTTAAAAGTGGTCTGATGCATGGATGATAAACTTCAGTGCATCGAAAACAAAGGAGCTTCTAACTACCCGATCAAAGGTGCCACGTGAACACCCCAGTTTCATCTTAAAAAATGAAGCTATAAAGAGAGTCGACGAGCTTCGTCTACTGGGCATTCATTTCTCCACCGATCTCTCTTGGAACAACTACCTTGATCGGCAGTTTCCTTGATTGGAAACTGCCTTGATTGGTCAGTTTCCTACAAGTACATGAATTCGCCTCCCTCCAGACGAGCTCTCTCAAATTGCGCCCCCCTTTGTCCAGCCGAAGAGGCAGACACGAAGGCACACAGCTCGGTCCAATTATCTAAAGGAGGATACGCCGAAAACCGAGTACTTGAGGAACAGCTTCATCCGGCGTTGCACTTCTATCTGGAACGATCTTCCTGGGGATATTATCCCTGCAAATCCCTCTGTTGACACCTTCAAAAGAAGGTTCAATAGACATTTAAAACGTCGAGGCCATTGAAAGAGGTAAATGAATAGCGGCCTATCAGATACTTTGAAGTACCTGGTGCCGTGAATATTGGAATAAAAAAAAAAATATGCCCTGGGGGCATATAAGGTTTCTATAGAAAGGCTGATCGTATTTCAAAGGGGCTCATTGGATTTCTAATCAGAAGTTTTCCTGCCCTTTTTGAGTTTCAGAGTGATGGGATGATATATACCTCCCCCCCCCCTCACCTCGTATTTTCCCAAAATATATCTGATAGAAGGTTTTAGATGGCCATTTGTTGTCGTAAAAACTTCGAAAAGGGCTCATTGGATTGAAAATTCAAAGGGCTTGTGCTCTTTTTAATAGTAAACAATGATTGGAGGGCACTAAAGACCCTCCCTGGCCCACAAATTCCCGGAACACATCCAATCAATATTTTGGGATATTCATTTTGTTCAACGTAATTGAAAGGCCCGGAAATTATGTCTTTAAGAATGACAACCCCCCCCCCCCACAGCCCTCAGGGCAAGGGTTATAAGTTATGCCCTGGGGTATATAAGGTATATTTAGGAAGGGTGATCTTAAAAACCCCAGAATGGGCTCATTTGATCGGAAATCAGATGTTCTAGTGCTCTTTTTAACATTCAGAGGGATCAGACGGTGGATACCCCCACACCTCGTATTTTTCCGAAATGCATCTGAAAGAAATTTTGAGATGACCATTTGTTGTTATAGAAACTTCGAAAAAGACTCATTCAATTGAAGATTGAAAGGGCTATTTTTAATAGTCGAATATGATTGGGGGATACTAACCCCCCTCCCACACCCACCATTTTCCAAAAAACATTCAATCAAAATTTCGAGATAGCCATTTTGTTCTACGCAAATGAAGTTTAAAAGAGTATGTCTTTGTGGATAAACCCCCCCCCCAGAAGCCACAGGGCAAGGGTTGGAAGTTGTCCTCAGGGGGGGGGGGGATATGAAGTATATATAGAAAGGGTGATCGTATAAATTTCCGAGGGGGCTCATTGGATTCGTAATCAGAAGTTCAAGTGCCCTTTTTAAGAATCAGAGTGATCGGAGGTTGGATACCCCACCACCCGCACACCTTGTATTTTCCCGAAATACAGCTGACAGAAATTTTTAGATGACCATTTGTTGTCGTAAAAACTTCAAAAACAGCTCATTCAATTGGATATTCAAAGGGCCAGTGCCCTTTTTAATACTCTAAAGTAATTGTAGGGCAACTAACCCCCCTCTCACGCCCACCATTTCCCCAAGCGCATACAATGACATTTTTGAGATAGCCATTTTGTTCAACATAATTGAAAGGTCCGGAAATTATGTCTTTGAGGATGACAACCCCCACAAAGCTTTCAAGGCAAAAGTTCTATGTTATGCTCTGGGGGGCATATAAGGTATATATAGAAAGGGTGATCGTATAGTTTTCGGAGGGGCTCATTGGATCCGTAATCAGAAGTTCTAGTGCCTTTTTAAGATTCAGAGTGATCGGAGGGTGAATACCCCCTCGTATTTTCCCGAAATGCATCTAAAAGAAATTTGGAGATGGTCATTTGCTGTCTTAGAAACTTTGAAAACAGATTATTCGGTTGGAAATTGAAAGGACCAGTGCCCGTTCTAATAGTCGGAAGTGATTGGAGGGCAACTAACCCTCGCTCCCTCGTCCACTATTTTCCCAAACATATCAAATTGAGATAGCCCTTTTTGTCAACGTAATTTAAAGGACCGGAAATTATTTCTTTGAGGATGACAATCCACCTATCCCCCCTCACGGCCCTGAGGGTAAGGTGAGTTAACCCTGGGGTCATATAAGGTATATATATATATATATATATATATATATATATATATATATATATATATATATATATATATATATATATATATATATATATATATATATATATGGGTTATTAAACATATGTACCATATATATATATATATATATATATATATATATATATATATATATATATATATATATATATATATATATATATGGTACATATGTTTAATAACCCCCTTACCTTCTCAAGACCAGAACATAATTTGCACTTTACTGAAAAAAAAAAAAAAATGGCTGTGGACTGTCAGTTTAGTATACATATACTGATATATATTCCTTAAAGTTTCAATAATTTTCAATTTATCAAAGTTTAAAAAGTTAAAACATTTTAAACGGATTTTGTTCACTTAAATCATACAACATATAACCGAGTCAAACTCAAAACGAGCGAAAATTAACATGAGTAGGATTGACAACCCCCATGGTTTTTTATGAACGGAACTTGGTTGGCATTTTACTGGAAACAAGAAATATTTTAAATACGTTTTTCTTGTTTTACGTGTTTAAATTGTTTTTACTGGTCATATGAAATGGCAAGCCCTCCCCCTTGCACTCCACTCTGGTTTCCTTTTTAAGAGTAACAAGAAATTGGAGGGCAAGTGACCCTTCTCTCAAGCCCATTCATTTCCCAAACGCATCCTGTCAAAATTTTGAGACTGTCATTTTGTTCAGCATAGTAGAACGGTCCAGCAACTATGTCTCTATGGATACTACGCATGTCAACCCCCCCCCCCCCCAGTTACGCAATTGGCCAATTATACTTTAAAACTAAATCTTGCTTTAAACAAAAATCAAAAGGCATTGTGTTTATGGTTGCCAATAAGTGACCTCAGCAATATATCGAGAACGACTGGGGGGTATTAAGTGGAAACTTCTGGTGATACTAGGCTATTATTACTGCTTCTGCTCTTACAATTTAGATTTTGGGAATGATATTAAATTTTATTTTTCAGGTCATTTTCAGAAACTATAAAATTAAATTAAAAAATACTGTTTTTGTCAGGATTAAAAATTGTTGAAAAGTTTCTGCAACATTAAAATAACAACCCATACTATGTATTCTTATTGAAGAAACCCGAAAAGATATACAATATTAATTGTTCCATGAAAAAGACTATGTCAATATTAAACGAACAGAAATAAATTTAAAAACTTTTTTTCACAAGACAAGTTTTTCAAAGAAAAGTAAAGAGCTCCATTAAGCCAAGAACTAGCAAAAATAAAGTCAAATAATCTTCCAAGCATAAAACTATCACAAATCACAATCAATAAATAAATGAAACTCAAAACGACCAGAAATTAAAATAAATAGCCGAGTCAAACTCAAAACAAGCAAAAATTAACATGAATAGGGCTGATAACCACTAGGCTATGACTTCTCAAGACCAGAACACAATTTGTGTTTTACTGAAAAAGAAAAACAAAAAAAAAAAAAAAAATGACCGTGGATTGTCAGTTTAATTGCCATATACTGAAATTTCTTCCTTAAGGTTTTGATAATTTTTCATTTATAAAAGTAAGAAAGGTGAAAATATTTCAAACGTATTTTGTTTTGTTTTTGTATTTTATTTTGTTTTTGTATTTATCTCTCAGTGTTTGTTAACTCTAAGCATTTAACACGGGAGTGCAGGACAGTAATTTCTCCTCTTCCATTTAAAATCCATTTTACAGGCACCACCTATCACCTAGATTATTTTTTTAAAATCCTAATTAAATATTTTTGGAAACTATATATATATTTTTTTTATCTTGGTAAAGTCTTTAGCTCAAAATAATGAAATTCTTGAAACCACCCAACTTTCTATGGCATGAGGTACCTAGAGAAAATACAAGCATGTAAAAAAAGTAAATGTTGCACTTGATCAGCTTAACAAAAATATCCTCTTGAAGCCAAATGGTGGATTGAGGGTTTTGAGGTGAAAACTTTATTTCTATCATTAATAGAACTCTCGTTTCTTCAATGTTAGCTATTCAGTTTTATCCAGGGGAAGACTGAATTTGAAATAAAGAAAAAAAGATAAGAAAAAAAGAATGGCTGCACTTTAAATCAGACAATCGAAATGAAATAAGGTAGGACACAAAACGTAACCGGAAGGAAACAATACAAATTGAAACTGGAGATGAGCGGGGTGGGTAAGAGCTTTAACTTAAAAATATATAGTTAACTGTCTTCTGAGGTTTTTGGATGTCCCATGCGTAAGAACTCTATTTCTAAGACCCCTTAAAATACATCCTAGTTTTTGGAGAGTTATATGCTTACATATGGCAGGCATGCCATTCCCATAAGTGACGTGGAATATATGGTCGGAAATCTGCCGTTCCTATGTTTGTTATACGTGCTGTAAATCTTAGCAGTCTTCTAGTTTCTAAATGCCAATTTGCATCTTCCTTTTGAAGACGATAAGCACTGCTAGAGACACAGTTCTCTTCCATGGCACACTGTAAGAAAAACAGTTGTCTATCTTCCAAGTGGGCGCTACGCATGATTTCGTAATGATCTGGGATAAGGTCTGCCTGCTCTGTAAAAAAAAAAACACTAAATTATTAAACCATTTGGATCCGATTTTATTCCATTTCGTGAAAACTTTTGTTGACACAAATATTTGTAGCTGAAGTAAGTTATATGTTCCAAATTTTCGTTTGAAAATGTTATGGACCAAGTTCTTTTTTGGTTACTAGTCAAACTTTCAGACAAAAGTGGGATAGGACCAGAATTTTAAGTTGATCTTTGAGAGAAAAAGAAAACAACTTGGTGTAGAATTTTGAAGGAAAATCCTGGAAATTCCTATTCATTCCAATCGAATTCTGCATCGCTGTGCTGGTTGTGGCGCTAGATTTGCGTGAATTTCATTTGTTTAGCTTAACTTGATAATGTTATAGGATCGGAGACACTAGAAGTTTTTAATTCCTATGAGAAATAAAAACCAAACGTCTCCTCTTTTCTTTAGCCCAGACCTGGTCTTGAAATTACGAATGAACCATTTATGGTTCAGGCAAAATGAACAACGTTCCAGAAAAAATTTCGAAATGAACGAAGACGATATTTTTAATAACTGAGTCTGTAGTATAGTACTGGATTTCTACTTTGAAGCTCAACAAACCTATATCTAAAATCAATACAGTTAACCAAAAAATGTTCTATACATTATTGACTGGGTTGTAGGGAAACGATAATAACGCGACGTGTCAAGGATAGACATGTCCCCTTGAGAGAGTACTGGGAGAACGCTTCAAAATTTGAAATAGCTACGCCTAAAAAGATTAAAATTTTTAGATAACTCCTCTATGAGCAGTTTGAAGCGGTTTCACAAACATTCAAAACACTGAGTAAATTGAAGTGAATATTCAGTAAAAACCATTCATACAGGCCACAAATTGGGTTAAGGATTCAAATAATAAGGAAGTTGTTGTATGTATTCAACATTTCTGTCTATTTCTCCAACAAACTAGGGGAAAGGGGCACCACGCCCATTTTTAAAGGCATTGAGAGACACTTCAAAATTAGTTCCATTAAAAATGTTACATATTTGAAGCCCACAGGGAAAAAGAAGTAAGTTTTGCCGGGTTTTTTTTTCATAAGGATACTTCAATAAAAGTTTAAAAGACTTGAAAGTTGAAACAAAAAGATTTTAGCCCTATAGGGACGACGCTCAAGAATATTTTGTAGCAAAAGGGGTTATTTTTTGTGTAGGCTCCAGATACATAGTTTTTTTTTTTTTTAAGATGTGCCAATTGAGATTTCAAAGATGACTTGGAAATTTTATTTCAGCTCGAAGGTCCTTACCCAACGCAGAGACTTATCATAATTGCAGCTGTAACTGCAACCACAGCGCCTGGTAACCCCCCCCCCCCAAAAAAAAAAAAAACACATTTGAACAAGATTGGCTAGTGAGAAAAAATTGCCATTTGTAGCTGATTCAGGAATGACAATTAATATCTCCGTTAGTTTTGATAGTAAAATGTTATATTGAAGTTTATGGGAATTTCAAAAACCAGGCTGAAATCGGTAAAACACGGCAGAGGGTAGACATGAATAGTACACCATTGCAGGCTTCATAGTTGAAAACTTAATACAGGAAACCTTGAGTCCCCTAGCTTGAATAACACGGATATCACTTATTTGCATGGGTAGCAGTGATGTGTACTCTTTTTTTTCCTACACTGGTAGCGGGGCACAAAATTTGATTGGAAGTCAACTAACACCCCTCCCACGCCCACCATTTCCCCAAACACATCCGATCAAAATTTTGAGATATCCATTTTGCTCAACGTAGTTGAAATTTCTGAAATTAGGTCTTTGAGGATGATAACCCCCTTTAGAGCCCTCAGGGCAAGGGTTGTAAGTTATACCCTGGGGTCGTATAAGTAGTGTTTTGTGGTGGTTTACCTTTTCACTGTTACAATCTGAAGATGTTTCAAAGTTCATTTTGGAATTTTTTCGTTGAAATGTAAGAGTTGGAATATTTCAGTAGTGTTTTGTCTTGGTTTACCTTGTCACTGTTACATTCTCTTGATGTTTCAAAGTTCATATTGGATTTCATTCGTTGAAATGTAAGTTGGAATATTTCAGTGGGTTTTGTCATGGTTTACCTTATCACTGTTACATTCTCTTGATTTGATTCTCGTCAAATCAAGGTAATTGATTCTCGCTGAAATGTAAGAGCTGGAATATTTCAGTAGTGTTTTGTCGTGGTTTACCTTGTCACTGTTACATTCTCTTGATGTTTCAAAGTTCATTTTAGATTTTTTTTAATTGAAATGTAAGAGTTGGAATATTTCAGTAGAAAAAAAAGTCCAAAATGATACATTCTTAGACCACACTGGCTATACATGACAAATGAAACTCAGAGAGGAGAGAAACTAACAAAATGAAAAATAAAATCAAAAAGGGTTAAAAAAAGAGAATATTGTCAGCCAGTGGTGAACAATGAAGATGAACAATATATAGGCAAGTTTTTCAACAAGGACCTCTGCCCAGTCGTCCTCAGGGCCAAAAAAAAGAGAAGACAAAGAGAGAAAAAAAAAACGAAAATCTAACCTTTCGAAGTTTACTTTACGAAGACAGAACAGACACTGAATAAAAACCAGGCAGGAATCAATGAAAATGAATTTACCAAGATGATTGGGCAAGGATCTTTTGCCTTGTCACTGTTACATTCTCTTGATGTTTCAAAGTTCATTTTGGATTTCATTCGTTGAATTGTAAGAGTTGGAATATTTCAGTAGTGTTTTGTCATGGTTTACCTTGTCACTGTTACATTCTCTTGATGTTTCAAAGTTCATTTTGGATTTTTTTTTGTTGAAATGTAAGAGTTGGAATATTTCAGTAGTGTTTTGTCGTGGTTTACCTTGTCACTGTTACATTCTCTTGATGTTTAAAACTTCATTTTGGATTTTTTTCGTTGAAAAGTAAGAATTGGAATATTTCAGTAGTGTTTTGGCAGCTTCTTCACTCGGAAATGGCAGCTTCTAACCTATAATTGTTCGGACCACAATTTATGTGTTTCCTTTACTAAATTGTAGCAGTTTTACCCTTGAACAATAAGTCTATAGCTTCTACCTGTAGTAAGGCTGACAAAGGACCTATTTGCTACTATTATGTCTAAAATTCTTCTGTTTCTACCAACGTTTCATCAGTCCAGCTAGATTCTTTTTTCTTTGCGTATTACTTTTATTTTATTCATTTAATTCGCGGTACAAATACTTTATTATTTAGTGATATGCGGCATTACTATATTGCATTTATTACTAACACTAATAAAACTACTAATTATACACTTACTTCTACTTGCTAAAAACGAGATACTGTATTTTTTTTTTCTTTTTTTACAATTCTTGATTGAGCCTTTATTTCCATTTTTCTACTATACTCAACTCATTGAGGCCAAAATCTATTTCTAATAGCCAAAGTTCGAGCAAAGCTGCTCGAAGTTTTGCTAATTTGAACACCGCTAAAAGCGAAGTCCATTTACCTTCCTCTTTTGACAAAGCCATTTCTGTTTCAATATACCATTTTTATTTAGTACTCTCGGCCCAGTTTTTCCAACTTCCACCAGTTGTGGTAACGTTGTATTAATGTTATTTAAGTGGGGTAGTGGTAGATACCTTTATTCTCCCTTTATAGGGGAGATAAACTCTGGCCCTAAGGTATTTAAACTTTGGTAGCGTGCCTTAGGCTATGACCGAACTAATGAGGCGTACCAGCTGGGTATGTTCGAGGGGCTAAAGGTAGATTGTATAGAGGTTGTCTATAGCACAAAACTTTTATTCAGTTAACATATAATAATACCAGATACATATATTCTACTGGGACTGGCTGTCCCAAGTAGACCACAAGTCTCAAAAAACTACAATAACATATAATAAGATACTTAGACACTTACACTAATCCGACACTGTTTAAAGGTATTTCTAACAAGATAATAAACGGGCAGAGGTTCGCCCTGCAAGTCAAAGAGTCTGTTCTCAGTCTCAAAAGTCTGAGTATATATATGAAAAACCAACCACCTCCTTCCGGTTCATTGACGCATTTAGCCAGGAAATTGGTTATTCAGCAAGTTCCCTCTAAGCTTACACATTCCAGGATTTGTATCTTTATCTTAATAAAAAGTGGTATTTCGAAACTTTGTATTTGCGTCCTAATATATTTTTACTAAATTGTAAATTAACTAAATTAGAAAGCTTTACCACACCTTGTCACTTTTACATTCTGAAGATGTTTCAAAGTTCATTTTGGATTTTTGTTTTCGTTGAAATGTAAGAGTTGGAATATTTCAGTAGTGTTTTGTTGTGGTTTACCTTGTTACTGTTACATTCTCTTGATGTTTAAAAGTTCATTTTGGATTTTTGTCGTTGAAATGTAAGACTTGGAATATTTCAGTAGTATTTTGTCGTGGTTTACCTTGTCACTATTACATTTTGAAGATGTTTCAAAGTTCATTTTTGGATTTTTTTCGTTGAAACGTAAGAGTTGGAATATTTCAGTCGTGTTTTGGGGTGATTTACCTTGTCACTGTTACATTCTGAAGATGCTTCAAGGTTCATTTTGGACTTTTTCCGTTGAAATGCAAGTGTTGGAATATTTCAGTAGTGTTTTGTCGTGGTTTACCTTGTTACTGTTACATTCTCTTGATGTTTCAAAGTTCATTTTAGATTTCATTCGTTGAATTTTAAGAGTTGGAATATTTCAATAGTGTTTTTTCATGGTTTATCTTATTACTGTTACATTTTCTTGATGTTTCAAAGTTCATTTTGGATTTTTTTTCGTTGAAATGTAAGAGTTGGATTATTTCAGTAGTGTTTTGTCGTGTTTTACCTTGTCACTGTTACATTCTCTTGATGTTTCAAAGTTCATTTTGGATTTTTTTAGTTGAAATGTAAGAGTTGGAATATTTCAGTAGTGTTTTGTCGTGGTTTACCTTGTCATTTTTATAGTCTGAAGATGTTTTAAAGTTCATTTTGGATTGTTTTCGTTGAAATGTAAGAGTTGGAATATTTCAGTAGTGTTTTGTCGTGGTTTACCTTGTCACTGTTACATTCTCTTGATGTTTCAAAGTTCATTTTGGATTTCATTTGTTAAATTGTAAGAGTTGGAATATTTCAGTTGGGTTTTGTCATGGTTTACCTTATTACTGTTACATTCTCTTGATTTGATTCTCGTCAAATCAAGGTAATTGATTCTCGCTGAAATGTAAGAGCTGGAATATTTCAGTAGCGTTTTGTCGTGGTTTACCTTGTCACTGTTACATTCTCTTGATGTTTCAAAGTTCATTTTAGATTTTTTTAATTGAAATGTAAGAGTTGGAATATTTCAGTAGAAAAAAAAGTCCAAAATGATACATTCTTAGACCACACTGGCTATACATGACAAATGAAACTCAGAGAGGAGAGAAACTAACAAAATGAAAAATAAAATCAGAAAGGGTGAAAAAACGAGGATTTTGTCAGCCAGTGGCGAACCATGAAGATGAACAAAATATAAGCAAATATTTCGACAAGGACCTCCGCCAAGTGTCGTCCTCAGTGCTAAACAAAAAAGAAGACAAAGAGAGAGAAAATAAAATCGAAAATCTAACCTTTCGAAGTTTACTTTACGAAGACAGAACAGACACTGAATAAAAACCAGGCAGGAATCAATGAAAATGAATTTACCAAGATGATTGGGCAAGGATCTTTTGCCTTGCAATAGTTTTAGCTGGTCTACAATTTCGGTTTTCATTAGATATGCAAATAGGTTCTTTTAAGTTATACCGGGTGAAAATATTGATTGATTCCTTCAAGATTAAACTGTCGTAAATTGCGCTTAATGAAATATCTCCAGTATCTCTATTTATTGCTAGATTAAGCCCAATTTACAACAGTTTAATCTTGAAGGACTCAACCAATATTTTCACCCGGTATAACTTAAAAGAACCTATTTGCATATCTAATGAAACCGAAATTGTAGACCAGCTAAAACGATTGCAAGGCAAAAGATCCTTGCCCAATCATCTTGGTAAATTCATTTTGATTGATTCCTGCCTGGTTTTTATTCAGTGTCTGTTCTGTCTTCGTAAAGTAAACTTCAAAAGGTTAGATTTTCGCTTTTTTTTCTTCTCTTTTTCTTCTTTTTGTTAGAGCACTAATGACGACTTGGCAGAGGTCCTTGTTAAAAAATTTGCTTATATATTGTTAATCTTAATGGTTCGCCACTGGCTGACAAAATCCTCGTTTTTTCACCCTTTTTTGATTTTATTTTTCATTTTTGTTAGTTTCTCTCCTCTCTGAGTTTCATTCAGTCCAAAATGAACTTTGAAACTTCAAGAGAATGTAACAGTAACAAGGTAAACCATGACAAAACACTACTGAAATATTCCAACTCTTACATTTCACCGAAAAAAAAAACTTGATCTTTGAAACATCTTCAGAACGTAACAGTGACAAGGTAAACCACGACAAACACTACTGAAATATTCCAACTCTTACATTTCAATGAAAAAATCCAAAATTAACTTTGAAACATTTTCAGAATGTACCAGTGACAAGGTAAACCACGACAAAACACTACTAAAATATTCCAACTCTTACATTTCATCGAAAAAATCCAAAATGAACTTTGAAACATCAAGAAAATGTAACAGTGACAAGGTAAGCCATGACAAAACTCTAATGGGGGAGGGGACCCCCCCTCCTGGGGGAGGGGACCCTTTTTTTTTTTGGGGGGGGGGAGGGGGGACCCTTCTGTGTCTCAAGTGCAAAAAAAATGGGGGGGGGGGCAATATGTTGGGTGGAGGGGGGGGACCTTCTGTGTCTCAAGCGCGCAAAAAAAGTATTAAAAAATGTGGGCAGGGGAGGCCAAAAAGTTGGGGAGGGGGGCAAAAAAGTTGGGGGGGGGGAGGAGCCCTTGGTGGTTGGGGTAAGGGACCTAGAGGTTGAGGTCCTTGATGGCTAGGGTCATTGATGGTTGCCGTCCTTGATGTTCAAATCCATAATCGTCTCACATTATCCCATATTGTGTACTTGTTCATTCTAAGACATGTAAAAAAAAGTTGAAAAAAATATCACGTTAAAAAAAATATATAAAATAAGTTATAAAAAAACCTCAAAAAATCGTAAAAAAATGGGGGGGGGAATTGGGTGGAGGGGGTCTTGGGGGTTGGGGAGAGGTTGCCCCTGGAGGTTGAGGTCCATTGTGATTAGAGTCATTGATGGCTCATACTCATAATTCTCTCACTAATCCAAAATTGTGTACTTGTGTATTATAACGAGCACAGAGTTTCACCCCAAATCATCCTCTAAAATGTCTCAAACTGTTTCACCAAAAAAAATCCCTAAAATATCGATTAATTTGTTTCGCCCAAATAATCCCTGTCTGTATTCAATAGGCATAGAAACATCTATGAAACATTAAATCACATAACCATCAAACTACATAACCATGAAACAACACTCATAACCATCAAACAACAAAACCATGTATATTTAGTACCTTCTGATCCATTTATGAAACATCAAATCAAATAACCATCAAACCAAATAATCATGAAACAACACTCATAACCATCAAACAACACAACCATGTATATTCAGTACCTTCTGCCCCATCTATGAAACATCAAATCATATAACAAACAAACTAAATGACCATGAAACAGCCCTCATAACCATCAAACAGCAAAACCATGTATATTCAGTACCTTCTGACCCATCTATAAAAGATCAAATCACATAACCATCAAACCACATAACCCTGAAACAACACTCATAACCATCATACAACAAAACCATGTATATTCAGTACTTTCTGACCCATCTATGAAACATCAAATAACATAACCATCAAACCCCATAACCATGAAACAGCACTCATAACCATCAAACAACAAAACCATATATATTCAATACCTTCTGACCCATCTAGGAGACATCAAATCACATTACCATCAAACCACATAATCATGAAACAGCATTCATAACCATCAAACAACAAAACCATGTATATTCAGCACCTTCTGACCCATCTATGAAACATCAAATCACATTACCATCAAACCACATAACCATGAAACACCACTCATAACCATCAAACAACAAAACTATGTATATTCACTACCTTCTGACCCATCTATGAAACGTCAAATCACATAACCATCAAACAACATAACCTTGAAACATCAGTCATAACCATCAAACAACAAAACCATGTATATTCAGTACCTTCTGACCCATCTATGAAACATCAAATCCCATAACCTTCAAACCACATAACCATGAAACAGCACTCATAATCAACAAACAACAAAACCATGTATATTCAGTACCTTCTGACCCATCTATGAAACATCGAATCACATAACTATCAAACCACATAATCCTGAAACAGCACTAATAACTATCATACAATAAAACCATGTGTAAGCAGTACCTTTTGATCCATCTATGAAACATCAAATCACATAACTATCAAACCATATAACCATGAAACAGACTTCATAACCATCAAACAACAAAACCATGTATATTCAGTACCTTCTGACACATCTATGAAACATCAAATCACATAACCATCAAACCACATAACCATGAAACAGCACTCATAACCATCAAACAGCAAAACCATATATATTCAGTACCTTCTGACCCATCTAAGAAACATCAAATCAAATAACCATCAAACCCCATAACCATGAAACAGCACTCATAACCATCAAACAAGAAAAATATGTATATTCAGTACCTTCTGACCCATCTATGAAACATCAAATCACATAACCATCAAACCACATAACCGTGAAAAAGCACTCATAACCATCAAACAACAAAACCATGTATATTCAGCTATGGATGTAACATTCGGAGTAATACCTTTCCCCCTACTCCTATAAGGTTTTTATTGAAAGATTTGTCGTAGGAACTTCATAAAGGGCTCATTTGTTTGGAAATTCAGAGGACTAGTGCCCTTTTTAATAGTCGGAAGTGACTGAACGGCAACTAACCCCTCTCTCGCGCCCACCTTTTCCCCAAATACATCCAATTAAATTTTTGAGATAGCCATTTTGTTCAATGTATTTAAAAATTCTGGAAATTAGGTCTTTGAGGATGACAATCCCCCCCCCAGCCCTCATGACAAGGGTTGTAAGTTATGTCCTGGGGGCATATAAGGTTTTTATAGAAAGCGTTGTCGTAGAAACATCAAAAATGGCTCATTCGAATGGGAATTGAAATGGCTAGGGCTCTTACTAATAGTCAAAAGTGATTGGAAGACAACTAACACCTCTTCCAAGCCCAACATTTCCTCAAACACATCCAATCAAAATTTTGAGATAGGCATTTTGTTTAACACAGTTGAAAGCTCTGGAAATTATGTCTTTTGGGCAGGACACTCCCCCCATAATTTTCAGGGCAAGGGTTATAAGTCATTCCCTGGGGGTATATAAAGTTTTATTGAAAACTTTGTCGTAGAAACTTAAAAAAGGGCTCATTTGATTGGAAATTCAAAGGGCTAGTGCCCTTTTTAATAGTCGAAATTGATTGGAGGGTAACTAACCCCCCTCTCACGCCAACCTTTTTCCCAAACACATCCATTCAACGATTTAGATAGCCATTTTGTTCAACGTAGTTAAAAATATTGGATATTAGGTCTTTGAGGATGACACCTCCCCACCACAGCCCTCAGGGCAATGGTTGTAAGTTATACCCTGGGGGCGTGTAAGGTTTTTATAGAAAGCTTTGTCGTAGAAACTTGTGCCCTTTTTAATAGTTGAAAATGATTGGAGGGCAACAAACCCCCTCTCACGCTCACCATTTCACCAAACACATACAATCAAAATTTTGAGATAGCCATTTTGTTAAACGTAGGGAAGGTTCTAGAAATTATGTTTTTCAGGATGACAAGCCCCCCAGAGTTGTGAGTTCTGCCCTGGGGACATGCAAGGTTTTAATAGAAAGCATGGTCATTTAAACTTCGGAGGGGACTCATTGGATTGGTAATCAGACACTCTAGTATTCTATTTAAGAGTCAAAGTGATCGGACAGCAGCTACTCCCCCCCCCCCCAACACACACGCACACACACGTCGTATTGTCTCGAAATGTATTTAATGACATTTTGAGATAGCTATTCTATTCAAATGGGCTAAATTTCATATAACTAGGCCTTTGGGGTTGAAACAATCCCCAGAGATTAGGGGCAAGGGTTGTAAGCTATGACCAGGAGGTATTCAAGGTTCTTATGGATGGGATGGTTGTTTAACTTTAGAAGAGGCTCAGTCTTTCTCCCTTAAAAAGACTATGTCCATACAAAACGAACATAAATTAATTCAAAAAACTTTTTCAAAAAAATAAGTTTTTAACAAAAAGTGAAGAACTCTATTAAACCAAAATGAACAAAGATAGAATCAAATAATCTACCAAGAATACAACTAACACATATCAGTATCAATAAATAAATGAAAACCAAAACAAAAGGAAATTAGAATAAATAAGAGTCAAACTCAAAACGAGCAGAAATTAATATGAGTAGCATGGGCGCCCATAAGCTGAATTCCAGGGGGGGGGGGCAAACTTCGTCTAATTACTACTTTTAATGCTATATAATAGAAATCTCAGAACAAAAATATAAAAATAAGGCAGCATCATTCAGCCAGGGGGGGGGGCAAGAGCCTCCCTGCCCCTCCCATATGGGCACCCATGATGAGTAGGGTTCTAAACCCCAAGCTTTCTAAAAGCCAGAATATAATTTGTACTTTACTGAAAAATTTCTTTTAAATTTATTCACTTTTCTAACTTTAGAAAATCAAAAATCAATTAAGATTTAAAGGAATAAATATCAGCATATGTATATTAAACTGATAATGCAGATTTTTTTCAGTAAATGACAAATTATATTCTGGCTTTTAGAAAGCTTGGGGTTTAGAACCCTACTCATATTAATTTCTGCTCGTTTTGAGTTTGACTTATGTATTTTAATTTCCGTTTGTTTTGGGTTTCATTTATTTATTGATATTGATTGGAGTAGTTGCATTCTTGGTAGATTATTTGATTCTATTTTTGTTCATTTTGGTTTAGTGGAGTTCTTTACTTTTAAAAAAAACTTATTTTGTTGAAAAAGTGTTTTTAATTACTAAGACTTAAACAGCCAAAAACTTACTTATTTTATTTAAAATTCTTTTTTTCTTTTGGTATTTTCTTTGAAAAAATGGCAAATTAACCCACCCCTTAAATTAAAAAAAAAGTATTTTACCTCACCTAAAATTGTGTTGAATGAACGCCACTGGTGTCGTCATACACACCCCTTCCTGTAAACGTTACAGTAAAAGTTATACAATACTTGAAAACAGAAGCTACTTCGAAGATTAGAAACAGTAAAGGTATAACAACATTTGAATTATGTTGTCTGCTTTGACCGTTTGGTCCCTTAATTAAAGGGCAATTTCTGATTAGAAGAGATTGAGCCCCTTATTCCACTTTAAACTTCATCTGAAAGTGACTAAAAAAAATTAATAGGATTCACGATTATGGGCCGTTAATCCCTTTACGGCCTAAAAGGATTTCACCGCCGCCAAAAATATATTCTCTCTAAGATTAGTGGAGCTTAAAATTATAATCTTCTTTATTATTGCTCTGCTCAGTTCGTTTGAATCATCAAATTTAAATTAGGCTGTTTAATAATACTATTGATTTGTTCACCTGAATTCTTAAAAATGTTTGACCTTCTTAATGTTTGGCTCTTTTGAATTTAAATTGAAGGAGAAGAAGAAGCAGTAAAAACTGTTCTTAGATAAGACTAAATTACTATATTTCAGACGACCCGAACAGTCATAACTAGGACGTACACAAATTTTAGCTTGAGAAGAAGAAATTAACGGTCTAGGAAATATAATTCTTTTTTTCATCTATACCTGGAACACATGTTAGTGCAGCAACGTTGCCTTGTCTTCCTGGACAGCTAATGTCATCCACTTCGTGCATACATTCACGTAAATTCTTCTCAGTTCCTCTACAGCTTAGACCACTTAGAACAATATCGGAATGATTTCCGCCAAAAAAGTCAGTTGGCATAGCATCTTGGGCATAGCCATACCCTAGCTGACGACAAATAACCATAGCCTCAAAAATTGACCATCCATCTCCACAAATGACACCCCAGTCTGAAATAAAAAGAAAATCTGTTAATGATCGGTACCTTGAAAAAAGATGTTATATTTACTATTTGATTCAGGGTTGTATTTAAAATGCTCCCTGATGGGTCTTTTCGTTTAGATTCAAATAGAAGATAATTTGCGAAAGGAAAATCTGAGAATTTAGAAAAAGGACCTGAAATCATGAAGTCAAATTGGAATATAGGATACATCTTTGAAATTGTCGTTGTCGAATATCTATAACTGGAGGTTTACAGTCCCCCACCGGGAGCAACAGGGAAAAATCATATTTTTGCATGGCTAGCACCTACTACTAGTCTACTACTACCACTGCTACTACTACTAACAATAACTCACTGCAGCACCAAGCTGCTTGAGGCAAACACAGCTATGCACACTCCTCCTCCATCCAGATTTATTCAAAGTTTCCGTCTCTACACCCTCTCAAGAAGGTCCCATGTCCTTTAAATCGTTCCTTGCGACATCCTCCCACCCATTTCGGGATGACCTACTTTTCGTTTGGCCCTGGATAGTTGCCCGACAAGGACAATCTTTGGCAATCTGTCATCCTTCATCTGCAGAACGTGTCTTAGGCATCTCATCCTATATCTCATCATAGCCCCTGAAAGCAGGATTGACCCACATTTTTCGTACAGCTTATTGTTTGAGACACAGTCAGTCGTTCAGGTACCCAAAACAATCCGCAGGCAAAATTAACAATATAGTGACTTGTGTATTGTATCTTTGCGACACGCGGGATTGAACCTGAAACTTGTTAATTTTGAAATTCTTAAATCCATTAATTGACCCAGGTATCTTAGAATACCGGGAGAGGACTTATGTGAACGAAGATAAAAAGCTCTGGATATGTCTGAAGTAACAAAACTAGTCACACTGCAGCCTAATGCTGTTTTCTGTCACTTTGTGCCGCAAAACGTCAATTTCGGCGCAGATAATGTTAAAATGCCGGAGAATAGAAGTTCTGAAATAAAAAACATATTCTTTGTGGCCTAACCTTTAGCAGTTTTCAGTATTAATTGTTGGTATCCTCCTCATTTATCATGGGGTCTCTAGAAAAACCTATGAAGAATTAACATATAAATCGAAGAACATTTTCTACAGGTGGTACTGAATCGAAAGACCAGGAAAAGAATTGGAGGCGCAGAAAATAAGGATTGGTGATGTCATAGAAGCTAATGAAGAAGATTTAAGGGGATCTGTAAGATTAAAAGATGTTTAATTCTGGCACCATCCCTATAAATTCAAACTATCCCAATATTGAGAAAAATTATAGAAACTGAATAGTTTATTTCTAAACAAAAATATCAATCGATAACCTTTTCTTCTTTAAAAGCACTTCGAGGAAAAGTAATGTTAAGGGCATAATGTAAATTTAGTTAAAAGATACATTTAGAACACAAATAATTAATTACGTAACCCTTGGTTCCAATAGATATTTTTCAGTAGGCACCAGAGCCGTTCCTAGGGTGGATGGTGCTTGGGGAAAAATTAATTACAGCGCTCCCCTCCCGCCTCAAATATAAGCAAATAGTCAAATTACAGTGAAAAACTTGATCAAAGTTGGCAATCCCCAAACCACTGTGCCCCCTCCCCCCTATCTGCAGCGCTATAGCGTTGCCTATAAAAAAAGGCAATATGGCTCCAATGTTATATAGTAAATTATTGATTTTATTTTTCCGAAGGCACTTCATATGGAAGGTGTCATCGTATAAACTTCAAAGGGGGCTCATTTGATTGGAAATTGGAAGCTCTAGTGCCCTTTAAAGAATCAAACATAATCGGAGGGCTACAAGCTGATAAAAATTTTGAGATAGCCATTTTGTTAAAAATAGTTCAAAAATCATGTAACAAAAACTCCGGGGTCGACACCTCCCCCCCAGGGACTGGGAGCAGGCGTTGTAAGTAAAGCCCAGTGCGTATATATAGCTCTGATAGAAGGAATGCTCCTATAAACTTCAGAGAGGGCTCATTTGATTGGAAATCGAAAGTTCTAGTTCACTTTTAGAATCAAAGAGATTGGACGGCAATTAGGCCCCCACTCTCTTTCCCCCAAATACATCCGACAAAATTTTTGTTCAAAAAATAAGCCCCCCCCCCCCCACGCTACTTTCCCCCCAAATACATCCTATAAAATTCTGTTCAAAGATTATACAATGAAAACTCCGGGGTCAACACAACCCCTCCAGGGCCCGGGGTTGGCGTTGTAAGTTATGTCCGGGGGCATATATGGTTCTTATAAAAGGAAATGCTCGTATTAACTTCAGAGAGGGTTCATTTGATTGGAAATTAAAAGTTCTAGATCACTTTTTAAGAGTCAAAACAGATCAGAGGGCCACTAGCCCCTCCATGCCCTTTCTTCCACAAATACATCCGATAAAAATTTGAGATAGCCATTTTGTTAAGAACAGTTCAAAGATTTATAATGAAAACTCCAGGGTCGAAACAACCCCCTAGGGCCCGGGGGAAGGCATCGTGAGCTTTTCTCTGGGGGCACATATGGTTCTTATAGAAGGAATGTTCCTAGAAACTTCAGAGAGGGCTCATTTGATTTAAAACTGAAAGTTCTAGTTCACTTTTTAAGAGTCAAAAGAGATCGGAGGGTAACTAGCGGCCCCCGCGTCCTTTTCCCCCAAACCCATCCGATACAAATTTCAAGATAGCCATTTTGTTAAAAATAGTTCAAAAATCGTATAATAAAAAATTCCGGGGTCGAACAACCTCTAGAGCCCAGGGGAAAGTGTTTTAAGTTATGCCCCGGGGGCATACAATGTTTTAATGTAAGGGAAGGTTGTATAAACTTCAGAGGTGGCTCATTTGATTGGAAATTGAAAGTTTTAGTTACCTGTTTTGAGGTAAAAAGGATTGGAGGGCGTCTACCCCCTCCCCCACCCTCTTGCATCTGATCAAAACTTTGAGATTGCCAGTTTTTTTGAAATAGTCCAACGATAAGATAACAAAAAAATTGGGGTAAACAAATCCCCCCCCCCCCAGAGTCCGGGGGATGAGTTGTAACTTATGTCCCGGTGATATACAAAGTTTTTATGGAACAATTGGTCGTAAAAACATAGGAGGGGACTCAAATGATTAGAAATTGAAATTTATAATTCCCTTTTTAAGAGTCAAAAGTGATCGGATGGCAACTAACCCCCCCCCGCCCACACGCTTTTCTCAAAATGCACCCGATCAAATTTTTATGCAGCCATTTTATTCAAAATAGACCAAAGATCATATAACAAAGACTCCAGGGATAACACAGCCCACCAGACCCTGGGGACAAGTGTTGTAAATTTTGCCTCGGGGACATATAAGGTTTTTACCGAAGGGAAGGTAGTATGAACCAAGGAGGGGGCTCGTTCGATTGTAAATCAGAATTTCTAGTGCCCTTTTTAGGAGTCAAAAGTGATGAGAGGGCAACCCCTCCCCCAAGGCCCCTTTTTCCCCAAATGCATCTGATCAAAATTTTGAGAAAGCCATTTTGTTCAAAATAATTTAAATATCATATAACAAAAAGTCAGGGGTCAACCCCCCCAGCCCAGGGTAAGTGTTGTAATTTATACCCCAGGGAGCAGATAATTTTTTTTTGTAAGGGGTGGTCGCATAAACATCATAGGTGGCTCATTTGATTGGAAATTGAAATTTTTATTTACATTTCTAAGAGTCATCAAAAGTGATTGGCGGGCATATACTCCCTCCCCCAATGCATCCGATCAAAATTTTGAGATAGCCATTTTGTTTAAAATAGTCCAACAATCAGATGAAAAAACTCCGGGGGCAACTTAGCCCCCACAGAAACTAGGAGGAAGGGTTGTAACTTATGCCCCGAGGCTTATAAGATTTTTTATGGAAACGGCGGTGATATAATTTTCGGAGAAATTTCAAACGATTAGAAATTGAAAGTTCTAGTTCTCTTTTTAAGAGTAAAAAGTGATGTGATGGCAAATAGCCTCCCCCTCCAACCAGAAGGTCATTAGGCTCAATTTTTTTCCCCAGAGGCACTTCATATGGAAGGGATGGTCGTATAAACGTTGGAGAGGGCTTATTCGATTGAAAATCGGAAGTTTTAGTGCCCTTTTTAGGAGTAAAAAGTGATGGGAGGACAAATTCCCTCAATCGCCTTTTTTCTTCAAATACATCTGATAAAATTTTAATTTTAGTTAAAAAATTAGATAACAAAAACTCTAAGATGGACACAACCATCCAGGGCCCAGTGGCAGGCGTTGTAGGTTATGCCCTGGGGGCATAAATGGTTTATATAGAAGAGCTCCTCGTATAGACTTCAAAAGGGGTTCATTTGATTGGAAATTGAAAGTTCTAGTTCACTTTTTAAGAGTCTAAAGAGATCGGAGGTCAACTGGCCCCCGCTTCACGCCATTTTTTCCCCAAATTCATATAATAAAAATTTTAGATACTCATATTATGAAAAATAGTTCAAACATCAGATAACAAAAATTTTTGGATCGACACAACGCCCCAGAGCCCTTGCAAATGTTTTAAGTTATGCCCCGGGGCCATATAAGGTTCTTATGTAAAGGATGTCGTATAAAGTTCAGAGATAGCTCATTTGCTTGGAAATTGAAAGATCCAGTTACCATTTTAAAAGCCTAAAGTGGTTGTAGGACATGTACGCCCCCACCCGCTACACCATAATTTCCTTAAATGCATCCAGTTGATTGGAGCCATAGTCTTTGAAATAGTCAAACGATCAAATAACAAAAACTTCGAGGTCAACATACCCCCCAGAGTGCGAAGGAACTAAGGGTTGTAACTTATGACCCGGGGGTATATAAGGTTTAAGGAGGTAGATAGTCTTGTAAACTTCGGAGGGGACTCAAATGATTAGATATTTAAAGTTCTAGCTCCCTTTTTAAGAGTCAAAATCCGCCGGCAATTACCCCCCCCCCACAAACTCTATTTTCCCCTAATGAGTTAGATCGAATTTTTATGTAGCAATTTTGTTCAAAATTGGCTAAGAATCATGTAGCAAAAACTCCAGGGATAACACAGCCTACACCAGAACCCAGGGGCAAGTGTTGTTAGTTATGGGGCATATAAGGTTTTTATGGAAGGCATGGTAGTATAAACTTCAGAGGGAGCTCTTTTGATTGTAAATCGGAATTTCTAGTGCCCTTTTTAAGAGTCAAAAGTGATCGGACGGCAATTAGCCCCCCCCAAGGCTATTTTCCCCAAACGCATCCTCTCAAAATTTTGAGACAGCCATTTTGTTCAAAATAGTTTAAAGAGAAAATAACAAAACTACGGGTTTGATAAGACCCCCTAGAGCCAGTAGGCAAGTGTTGTAAGTTAAGCACCGGGGGCATATAAGGTTTTTCTATAAAGGGTGGTCGTATAAACTTCAGAAATGTTTCATTTGATTGGAAATTGAAAGTTCTAGTTACCTTTTTAAGATTCAGAATTGAACGGAGGGTATCTAACCCCCCTCCTTCACACAAACCCTCTTTTCTCCAAACGCATTCAATCAAAATTTTTAGATAGCCATTATTTTGAAATAGTCCAACAAACAGATAACAAAACTTCGGGGTCAACATACCCCCCGGAGGCATATAATGGGTTTTATGGAAGAGAAAAACTTCGGAGAGGCCTCAAATGACTAGAAGTTTAAAGTTCTAGTTCCCTTTCTGAGAGTCCAAAGTAATCTGATGACAACTAGCCTCCCCCCCACCAGCCGTCTGTTCCCTAAATGCGTCCGATCAAATTTTGAGATTTTTATTTTGTCCAAAATAGACCATAGGTCATAAAATAAAAACTTCGGGGTTTACACAGCCCCTCAGAACCCGGGGGCAAGTGCCATATAAGCTTGTTATCTAAGGAATGATCGCATATCTTCGTCGGGGGTTCATTCTATTGGAAATTGAAACTTCTAGTTCCCTTTTTAAGAGTCAAATTGGACCGGAGGGCAGCTATTCTTCCTGCCTTTTTACCCCAAATCCATCAGATCAAATTTTTGAAGTAGCCATTTTGTTAAAGTAAGTCAAAAAATCGGATAACAAAACCTCCATGGTCACCGCAACCCCCCAGAATCCTGGGGCAAGTGTTGTATGTTATGTATGGGGGGCATATAAGATTCTTATGTGAGAGTTTTGAAAATAGTTCAAAGATTAGATAAACTAACCCCAACCCCACTCAAAACACTAATGAACGATATTTTATTCCAAAACTTAAGCGAACTGACCCCTGGCTTTCGCTGCATGGCCCGGCCCCCTCCCTTCCCCCCAAAAACAAAAAAAAACTTGTAAACAATATTTTATTCCAAAAATTATGGCAACCCATCCCTGTTCCTCCATGACCCGACCCCCTCCTCCCACAAAAAAATAACTTAACTTATGGGAGCTGATCCCTGGTCCTCCACGGCCCAGTACCCCTCCCTCCCCCAAAAACTATCGATGATACATCATGGGAACTGACCAACATTCCTCCATGGCCAGCCCCCCCCCCCAAAAAAAAAACACAAAAAAAACGACTTATTAACGATATTCTATTAGAAAAATCATAGAAGCTGACCCCTAGCCCTCCCCCCCCCAACCAAAAAAAAAACTAATTAACGATATTCTATTCCAAAAACCTTAGGAATTCTGTTTAATTGTGTTACCTCTTTCCAAAACTGTTCATGACACCAATATTCTTTACTACAAACAAGAGTATGAGTAGAAAGGGGGGTGTTACTCCCACGAGAACCACGTGGTTTATGGTTTTCTCACTGAGAATGAAAAAACAGGATTTTTCTCACTTGAAAAACCAGGAATTTTCTCACTTTTATGGTTGTTTCTTGGGTGGTTATGTGTGTTGGTCAATTTATTTGATGTTTTTCATGGATGGTTATGGATGATTTATGGTTTTTGTCAGTGAGAATTTGAAAAAACAGAAACTTTCTCACACTTATGTCTGTTTTTATGGTTTTTGTCAGTGAGAATGGAAAAACAGGAACTTTCTCACATTTATGTCTGTTTTCATGGATGGTTATGTGTGTTGGTCAATTTATTTGATGGTTTTATGGTCTTTGTCAGTGAGAATGGAAAAACAGGAACTTTGTCACTACCTTCTTGTTGTTGATCGAGCCAAATGATATGAGTTTCCGGGGAACACCTGTGCTGTCAGTCATTAATCAAATTGTTTCCAGGGAATGTCTGACAGATGACGTCAAGTTAATTAATTTATTTGGTGCATTCCCAAAGAGAATTGTCTCCGGGACAAAGTGAAAGCACAGGGATGCCAAACAAAAGGAACACGCTGAAATTACGTTTAGGGATTATTTGGGCGAAACCGTTTTAGTCATTTTATGGAATTATTTCGGCGAAACAGTTAGAGACATTTTAAAATATGATTTTTGAAGAGATTTTAGGAGAGAATTTGAGGGTAAAACTTTGTGGTCGTTATAATACACAAGTTCGATTTTAACAGTGTTGTGAGGTCCTCTACCCCAACCCCAAAGGGTTCCAATCCCTCTACCCCAACCCCGAAGGAAGCCACCGGTCCTCAAAGGTCCACTGGGCTCCCAAAAGGGCCCCCCAGCCCTCAAGGTTCCCCCAGACCCTCCCCCGGGGCCCAAAGGGCCCCTCCCCCCTTTGGCCCCCCAAAGGGGCCCATCTCCCTCCATCTCCTCCCTCCTCCTCCCCTTCCCCTCCCCTCCTCCCCCTCCCCTCCCCTCCCCCTCCTCCCCCATCCTCCTCCCCCCTCCCCTTCCCTCCCCCATTTTTTATACTTTTTTTGTGCATTGAGACACAGAAGGACCCCCTCCCCCCGGCCCCTCCCCCCTCCAAAGGTCTGATTTTTCAAAGTTCATTTTGAATTTCCTTCGTTGAAATGCAAGAGTTGGAATGTTTCAGTAGTGTTTGGTTGTGGTTTACCTTGTCACAGTTACATTTTATTGATTTTTCAAAGTTCATTTTGAATTTCTTTCGTTGAAATGCAAGAGTTGGAATATTTCAGTAGTGTTTGGTTGTGGTTTACCTTGTCACAGTTACATTTTCTTGATTTTTCAAAGTTCATTTGAATTTCTTTCGTTGAAACGCAAGAGTTGGAATATTTCAGTAGTGTTTGGTTGTGGTTTACCTTGACACACTTACATTTTCTTGATTTTTCAAAGTTCATTTTGAATTTTCTTCGTTGAAATGCAAGAGTTGGAATATTTTAGTAGTGTTTGGTTGTGGTTTAACTTGTCACAGTTACATTTTCTTGATTTTTCGTTGTTTATTTTCAATTTCCTTCGTTTAAAAGCAAGAGTTGGAATATATCACTAGTGTACTGTACTGCTTTACCGTGTCACAGTTACATACTCTTGATTTTTCAAAGTTCATTTCAAATTTCTTTCGTTGAAATGCAAGAGTTGGAATATTTCAGTATTGTTTGGTTGTGGTTTACCTAGTCATAGTTACATTTTCTTGATTTTTCATAGTTCATTTCGAATTTATTTCGTTGAAATGCCAGAGTTTGAATATTTCACTAGTGTTTGGTTATGGTTTACCCAGTCACAGTTACATTTTCTTGATTCTTCAATGTTCATTTCGAATTTCTTTCCTTGAAATGCAAGAGTTGGAATATTTCAGTAGTGTTTGGTTGCGGTTTACCTTGTCACAGTTACATCTTCTTGATTTTTCAAAGTTTATTTTGAATTTCTTACATTGAAATGCAAGAGTTGGAATATTTCAGTAGTGTTTGGTTGTGGTTTAACTTGTCACAATTACATTTTCTTGATTTTTCAAAGTTCATTTTTAATTTCTTTCGTTGAAATGCAAGAGTTGGAATATTTCAGTAGTGTGTTGTTGTAGTTTACCCTGTCACAGTTACATTCCCTTAATTTTTCAAAGTACATTTTGAATTTCTTTCGTTGAAATGCAAGAGTTGGAATATTTCAGTAGTGTTTGGTTGTGGTTTACCTTGTCACAGTTACATTGTCTTGATTTTTCAAAGTTCATGTTGAATTTCTTTCCTTGAAATGCAAGAGTTGTAATATTTCAGTAGAGTTTGGTTTTGGTTTAACTTATCACAGTTAAATTCTCTTGATTTTTCAAAGTTAATTTTGAATTTCTTTCGTAGAAATGCAAGAGATCGAATATTTCAGTTGTGTTTTGTTGTGGTTTACCTTTTCACAGTTAGATTTTATTTTTATTTAAAAGTTAATTTTGAATTTCTTTAGTTGAAATGCAAGAGTTGGAATATTTAAGTAGTGTTTGTTTGTGGTTTACCTTGTCACAGTTAAATTTTCTTGATTTTTCAAAGTTCATTTTGAATTTCTTTCGTTGAAATGCAAGAGTTGGAATATTTCAGTAGTGTTTGGTTGTGGTTTACCGTGTCACAGTTACATTCTCTTGATTTTTCAAAGTTCATTTTGAATTTCTTTCATTGAAATTCAAGAGTTGGAATATTTCAGTTGTGTTTCGTTGTGGTTTACCTTGTCACAGTTACATTTTCTTGATTTTTCAAAGTTCATTTTGAATTTTCTTTCGTTGAAATGCAAGAGTTGGAATATTTCAGTTGTGTCTCGATGTGGTTTACCTTGTCACAGTTACATTTTCTTGATTTTTCAAAGTTCATTTTGAATTTTTTTCATTGAAATGCAATAGTTGTAATATTTCAATTTTTTTTGGTGTTGTTTTACCTTGTCACAGTTAAAGTTTATTGATTTTTAAAAGTTCATTTTTAATTTATTTAGTTGAAATGAAATAGTTGGAATATTTCAGTAGTGTTTAGTTGTGGTTTACCTTGTCACAGTTACATTTTCTTGATTTTTCAAAGTTCATTTCGAATTTCTTTCGTTGAAATGCAATAATTGGAATATTTCAGTAGTGTTTAGTTGTGGTTTACCTTGTCACAGTTACATTTTCTTAATTTTTCTAAGTTCATTTTGAATTTTTTTTCTTTGAAATGCAAGAGTTGGAATTTTTCAGTAGTGTTTTGTCGTGGTTTACAGTGTCACAGTTACATTTTCCTGATTTTTCAAAGTTCATTTTGAATTTCTTTCGTTGAAATGCAAGAGTTGGAATATTTCAGTAGTGTTTGGTAGTGGTTTACCTTGTCATAGTTACATTTTCTTGATTTTTCAAAGTTGATTTGAATTTCTTTAGTTGAAATGCAAGTTGTAATATTTCAGTAGTGTTTGGTTGTGGTTTACCCTGTCAGAGTTACATTCTCTTGATTTTTCAAAGTTAATTTTGTATTTCTTTCGTTGAAATTCAAGAGTTGGAATATTTCTGTTGTGTTTGGTTGTGGTTTACCTTGTCACAGTTACATTTTCTTGATTTTTCAAAGTTCATTTCGAATTTCTTTCGTTGAAATGCAATTAATGTTAATGCAGATTAAGGTTAAGTTAGGTTAGGTTAGGTTAGCCTACGTCCGCGCGCGCACGTAGGCTAACCTATCCTCACCTAACTTAACCTTAATCTAACTTGATCTAGCCTAACCTAACCTAACAAAAATCAGGAAATTTAACTGTGTCAAGGTAAAGCACGACAAAACATATTTCAACTAAAGAAATCCATAATGAACTTTGAAAAATCAAGAGAATGTAACTCTGACAAAGTAAACAACAACGAAACACTACTGAAATATTCCAACTCTTGCATTTCAACGAAAGAAATTCAAAATGAACTTGGAAAAATCATGAAAATGTAACTGTGACAAGGTAAACCACAACCAAACACTACTTAAATATTCCAACTCTTGCATTTCAAGGAAAGAAATTCAGATGAACTTTGAAAAATCAAGAAAATGTAACTGTGACAAGGTAAACCACAAGCAAACACTACTGAAATATTCCAACTCTTGCATTTCAACAAAAGAGATTCAAAATGAACTTTGAAAAATCAAGAAAGTGTAACTGTGACAAGGTAAACCACAACCAAACACTACTGAAATATTGCAACTCTTGCATTTCAACGAAAGAAATTCAAAATGAACTTTGAAAAATCAAGAAAATGTAACTGTGACAAGGTAAACCAAAGCCAAACAATAGTGAAATATTGCAACTCTTGCTTTTCAAGGAAAGAAATTCAAAATGAACTTTGAAAAATCAAGAAAATTTAACTGTGACAAGGTAAACCACAACCAAACACTACTAAAATATTCCAACTCGTGCATTTCAACGAAAGAAATTCAAAAGTGAACTATGAAAAATCAAGAAAATGTAACTGTGACATGGTAAACGACAACCAAACACTACTGAAATATTCCAACTCTTGCATTTCAACGATAGAAATTCAAAATGAACTTTGAAAAATCAAGAAAATGTAACTGTGACAAGGTAAACCACAACCAAACACTTCTGAAATATTCCAACTCTTGCATTTCAAAGAAATAAATTCAAAATGAGCTTTGAAAAATCAATAAAATTTAACTGTGACAATGTAAACCACAACGAAACACTTCTGAAATATTCCAACTCATGCATTTCAACGAAAGAAATTCAAAATGAACTTTGAAAAATCAAGAAAAAGTAACTGTGACAAGGTAAACCAGAACCAAACACTACTGAAATATTCCAACTCTTGCATTTCAACGAAAGAAATTCAAAATGAACTTAGAAAAATCAAGAAAATGTAACTGTGACAAGGTCCTCCACAACCAAACACAACTGAAGGATTCAAACTCTTGCATTTCAATGACAGAAATTCAAAATTAACTTTGAAAAATCAAGTAAAAGTACGTATGACACGGTAAACCAGAACCAAACACTACTGAAATATTCCAACTGTTGGATTTCAACGACAGAAATTCAAAATAAACATTAAAAAATCAAGATAATGTAAGTGTGATAAGATAAACCACAACCAAACACTAGTGAAATATTCCAACTCTTGCATTTCAACGAGAGAAATTCAAAATGATCGTTGAAAAATCAAGAAAATGTAAGTGTGACAAGGTAAACCACAACCAAACACTTCTGAAATATTGCAACTCTTGCTTTTCAACGAAAGAAATTCAAAATGAACTTTGAAAAATCAAGAAAATGTAACTGTGACAATGTAAACCACTACCAAACACTACTGAACTATTTCAACTCTTGCATTTCAACGAAAGAAATTCAAAATGAACTTTGAAAATTCAAGAAAATGTAACTGTTACAAGGTAAACCACAACCAAACACTACTGAAATATTCCAACTCTTGCATTTCAACGAAAGAAATTCAAAATGATCTTTGAAAAATCAAGAATATGTAAGTGTGACAATGTAAACCACAACCAAACACTTCTGAAATATTCCAACTCTTGCATTTCAATGAAAGAAATTCAAAATGATCTTTGAAAAATCAAGAAAATGTAACTGTGACAAGGTAAACCACAACGAAACACTACTGAAATATTTCAGCTCTTGTATTTCAACGAAAGAAATTCAAAATGAACTTTGAAAAATCAAGAAAATGTAAGTGTGACAAGGTAAACCAGAACCAAACACTACTGAAATATTCCAACTCTTGCATTTCAATGAAAGAAATTCAAAATTAACTTTGAAAAATCAAGAAAATGTAACTGTGACAAGGTAAACCACAACCAAACACTACTGAAATATTCCAACTCTTGCATTTCAACGATAGAAATTCAAAATGATCTTTGAAAAATCAAGAAAATGTAACTTTGACAAGGTAAACCACAACCAAACACTTCTGAAATGTTCCAACTCTTGCATTTCAACGATAGAAATTCAAAATGAACTTTGAAAAATCAAGAAAATGTAACTGTGACAAGGTAAACCACAACCAAACACTACTGAAATATTCCAACTCTTGCATTTCAATGAAAGAAGTTCAAAATGAACTTTGAAAAATTAAGAAAATGTAACTGTGACAAGGTAAACCACAACGAAACACTATTGAAATATTCCAACTATTGCATTTCAACGAAAGAAATTCAAAATGAACTTTGAAAAATTATGAAAATGTAACTGTGACAAATGTAACTGTGACAAGGTGACAATGCGAAATATTCAAACTCTTGCATTTCAACGAAAGAAATTCAAAATAAACTTTGAAAAATTAAGTGAATGTAACTGTGACAAGGTAAACTACAACAACACACTACTTAAATATTCCATATCTGTCATTTCATCGAAAGATATTCAAAATGATCTTTGAATAATCAAGAAAATGTAACTGTGACAAGGTAAACCAAGAACAAAAACTACTGAAATATTCCAACTCTTGCATTTCAATGAAAGAAATTCAAAATGATCTTTGAAAAATCAAGAAAATGTAACTGTGACAAGGTAAACCACAACCAAACACTATTGAAATATTCCAACTCTTGCATTTCAATGAAAGAAATTCAAAATGAACTTTGAAAAATCAAGAAAATGTAACTGTGACAAGGTAAACCATAACCAAACACTACTGAAATATTCCAACTCTTGCATTTCAACGAAAGAAATTCTAAATTAACTTTGAAAAATCGAGAAAATGTAACTGTGACACGGTAAACCACAACCAAACACTACTGAAATATTCCAACTCTTGCATTTCAACGAAAGAAATTCAAAATGAACTTAGAAAAATCAAGAAAATGTAACTGCGACAAGGTAAAACACAACCAAAAAATACTTAAATATTACAAATCTTGAATATCAACGAAAAAAATTCAAGATGAACTTTGAAAAATCAAGAAACTGTAAATGTGACAAGGTAAACCACTACCAAACACTACTGAAATATTCCAACTCTTGCATTTCAACGAAAGAAATTCAAAATAAACTTTGAAAAATCAAGAAAATGTAACTGTGACACGGTAAACCAAAACGAAACACAACTGAAATATTCCAACTCATGCATTTCAACGAGAGAAATTCAAAATGAACTTTGAAAAATCAAGAAAATGTAACCGTGACAAGGTAAACCACAACCAAACACTACTGTAATATTCCAACTCTTGCATTTCAACGAAAGAATTTCAAAATGAACTTTGAAAAATCAAGAAAATGTAACTGTGACAAGGTTAACCACAACCAAACACTACTGAAATATTCCAACTCTTTCATTTCAACGAAAGAAATTCAAAATGAACTTTGAAAAATCTAGATAATGTAACTGTGACAAGGTAAACCACAACCAAACACTACTGAAATATTCCAACTCTTGCATTTCAATGAAAGAAATTCAAAATGAACTTTGAAAAATCATGAAAATGTAACTGTGACAAGGTAAACCACATCGAAACACAACTGAAATATTCCAACTCTTGCATTTCAAAGAAAAAAATTAAAAATTAACTTAGAAAAATTAAGAAAATATAACTGTGACACGGTAAACCACAACCAAACACTACTGAAATATTCCAACTCTTGCATTTCAACGAAAGAAATTCTAAATGAACTTTGAAAAATCAAGAAAATGTAAATGTGACACGGTAAACCACAACCAAACACAACTGAAATATTCCAACTCTTGCATTTCAACTAAAGAAATTCAAAATGAACTTTGAAAAATCATGAAAATGTAACCGTGACAGGGTAAACCACAACCAAACACAACTGAAATATTCCAACTCTTGCATTTCAACGAAAGAAATTCGAAATGAACTTTTAAAAATCAAGAAAATGTAACTGTGACAAGGTAAACCACAACAAACACAACTGAAATATTCCAACTCTTGCATTTCAACGAAAGAAATTCAAAATGAACTTTGAAAAATCAAGAGAATGTAACTCTGACAGGGTAAACCACAACCAAACACTACTGAAATATTCCAACTCTTGCATTTCAACGACAAAAATTCAAATCAACTTTGAAAAATCAAGAAAATGTAACTGTGACAAGGTAAACCACTACCAAACACTACTGAAATATTCCAACTCTTTCATTTAAACGAATTAAATTCAAAATGAAATTTGAAAAATCAATAAAATGTAACTGTGACAAGGTAAACCACAACAAAACACTACTTAAATATTCCAACTCTTGCATTTCAACGAAAAAAAAATAAAAATGAACTTTGAAAATTAAGAAAATGTAACTGTGACACGGTAAACCACAACTAAACACTACTGAAATATTCCAACTATTGCATTTCAATGAAAGAAATTCGAAATGAAGTTTGAAAAATCAAGAAAATGTAACTGTGACACGGTAAACCACAACCAAACACTACTGAAATATTCCAACTATTGCATTTAAACGAAATAAATTCAAAATGAACTTTGAAAAATCAAGAAAATGTAACTGTGACAAGGTAAACCACAACCAAACACTACTGAAATATTCCAACTCTTGCATTTCAAAGTAAAAAAATAAAAATGAACTTTGAAAAATCAAGAAATTATAACTGTGACAATGTAAACCACAACGAAACAAAACTGAAATATTCCGACTCTTGCATTTAAACGAAATAAAATTCAAAATGAAATTTTAAAAATCAAGAAAATTTAACTGTTACAAGGTAAACCACAACAAAACACAACTGAAATATTCCAACTCTTGCATTTCAACGAAAGAAATTCAAAATGAACTTTGAAAAATCAAGAAAATGTACCTGTGACAAGGTGAACCGCAACCACACACTACTGAAATATTCCAACTCTTGCATTTCAACGAAAGAAATTCAAAATGAACTTTGAAAAATCAAGAAAATGTAACTTCGACAAGGTGAACCACAACCAAACACTACTGAAATATTCCAACTCTTGCATTTCAACGAAAGAAATTCAAAATTAACTTTTAAAAATCAAGAGAATGTAACTCTGACTCTGTAACTGTGACACAGTAACCCACAACAAAACACTACTGAAATATTCCAACTCTTGCATTTCAACGAAAGAAATTCAAAATGAACTTTGAAAAATCAAGAAAATGTAACTGAGACAAGGTAAACCATAACCAAACACTACTGAAATATTCCAACTCTTGCATTTCAACGAAAGAAATTCAAAATGATCTTTGAAAAATCAAGAAAATGCAAGTGTGACAAGGTAAACCACAACCAAACACTACTGAAATATTCCAACTCTTGCATTTCAACGCCAGAAATTCAAAAATGAACTTTGAAAAAGCAAGAGAATGTAACTACGACAAGGTAAACCACAACAAAACACTAGTGAAATATTCCAACTATTGCATTTCAATGCAACAAATTCAAAATGAACTTTGAAAAATTAGTAAAATGTAACTGTGACAAATGTAACTGTGACAAGGTGACAATGCGAAATATTCCAACTCTTGCATTTCAACAAAAGAAATTCAAAATGAACTTTGAAAAATTAAGCGAATGTAACTTAGACAAGGGAAACTACAATAACACACTATTGAAATATTCCAACTCTTGCTTTTCAAAGAAATAAATTCAAAATGAACTTTGAAAAATTAAGAAAATGTAACTGTGACAGGGTAAACCACAACCAAACACTACTGAAATACTCCAACTCTTGCATTTCAATGAAAGAAATTCAAAATGAAATTTGAAAAATCAATAAAATGTAACTGTGACAAGGTAAACAACAACCAAACACTAATGAAATATTACAACTCTTGCATTTCAATGAAAGAAATTCAAATGAACTTTGAAAAATCAAGAAAATGTAACTGTGACAAGGTAAACCACAACCAAATACAACTGAAATATTCCAACTCTTGCATTTCAACGAAAGAAATTCGAAATGAACTTTGAAAAATCGAGAAAATGTAACTGTGACACGGTAAACCACAACCAAACACTACTTAAATATTCCATCTCTTGCATTTCAACGAAAGAAATTGAAAATGAACTTTGAAAAATCAAGAAAATGTAACTGTGACACGGTAAACCACAACCAAACACTACTGAAATATTCCAACTCTTGCATTTCAACGAAAGAAGTTCAATATGAACATTGAAAAATCAAGAAATGTGACTGTGACAAGGTGAACCACAACCAAACACTACTGAAATATTCCAACTCTAGCATTTCAACGAAAGAAATTCAAAATGAACTTTGGAAAATCAAGAGAATGTAGCTGTGACAATGTAAACCACAACAAAACACAACTGGAATATTCCAACTCCTCTTGCATTTCAACGAAAGAAATTCAAAATAAACTTTTAAAAATCAGGAAAATGTAACTATGACAAGGTAAACCACATCGAAACACAACTGAAATATTCCAACTCTTACATTTCAACGAAAGAAATTCAAAATTAACTTTGAAAAATCGAGAAAATGTAACTGTGACAAGGTAAACCACAACCAAACACTACTGAAATATTCCAACTCTTGCATTTCAACGAAAGAAATTCGAAATGAACTTTGAAAAATCAAGAAAATGTAACTGTGACAGGGTAAACCACAACCAAACACTACTGAAATATTCCAACTCTTGCATTTCAAAGAAAGATATTCTAAATGAACTTTGAAAAATCATGAAAATGTAACTGTGACACGGTAAACCACAACCAAACACAACTCAAATATTCCAACTCTTGCATTTCAACTAAAGAAATTCAAAATGAACTTTGAAAAATCAAGAGAATGTAACTGTTACAAGTTAAACCACAACAAACACAACTGAAATATTCCAACTCTTGCATTTCAAAGAAAGAAATTCAAAATGAACTTTGAAAAATCAAGAGAATGTAACTCTGACAGGGTAAACCACAACCAAACACTACTGAAATATTCCAACTCTTGCATTTCAACGAAATAAATTCAAATAAACTTTGAAAAATCAAGAAAATGTAACTGTGACAAGGTAAACCACTACCAAACACTACTGAAATATTCCAACTCTTGCATTTCAACGAATGAAATTCAAAATGAACTTTGAAAAAATCAAGAAAATGTAACTGTGACAATGTAAACCACCACAAAACACTACTGAAATATTCCAAATCTTGCATTTCAACGAAAAAAAATTCAAAATGAAATTTGAAAAATTAAGAAAATTTAACTTTGACACGGTAAACCAAAACTAAACACTACTGAAATATTCCAACTATTGTATTTAAACAAAAGAAATTCGAAATGAACTTTGAAAAATCAAGAAAATGTAACTGTGACAAGGTAAACCACAACTAAACACTACTTAAATATTCCAACTCTTGCATTTCAACGAAAGAAATTTAAAATAAACTTTGAAAAATCATGAAAATGTAACTGTGACAAGGTAAACCACAACCAAACACTATTGAAATATTCAAACTCTTGAATATCAAAGAAATAAAATAAAAATTAACTTTTAAAAATCAATAAAATTTAAATGTGACAAGGTAAACCACAACAAAACACAACTGAAATATTCCAACTCTTGCATTTCAACGAAAGAAAATTCAAAATGAACTTTGAAAAATCAAGAAAATGTAACTGTGACAAGATAAAACACAACGAAACACAACTGAAATATTCCAACTCTTGCATTTCAACGAAAAAAATTCAAAATGAACTTTGAAAAATCAAGAAAATGTAACTGTGACAATGTGAACCACAACAAAACACAACTGAAATAGTCCAACTCTTGCATTTCAAAGAAATAAATTCAAAATGAACTATGAAAAATCAAGAAAATGTAACTTAGACAAGGTGAACCACAACCAAACACTACTGAAATATTCCAACTCTTGCATTTCAACGAAAGAAATTCAAAATGAACTTTGAAAAATCAAGAGAATGTAACTCTGACTCTGTAACTGTGACACGGTAAACCACTAAAACACACTACTGAAATTTTACTTCTCTTGAATTTCAACTATATAAATACATAATTAACTTTGATTTATCAATATATTTTTACTGTGACAAGGTAAAACACAACCAATCACTACTGAAATATTCCAACTCTTTCATTTCAACGAAAGAAATTCAAAATGAACTTTGAAAAATCATGAAAATGTAACTGTGACAATGTAAACCACAGCCAAACACTACTGAAATATTCCAACTCATACATTTCAAGTATATAAATTGATATGAACTTTGAAAAATCAAGAAAATCTAACTGTGACAAGGTAAACCACTACCAAACACTACTGAAATATTCTAACTCTTGCATTTCAAAAAAATAAATTCAAAATTAACTTTGAAAAATCAAGAAAGTGTAACTGTGACAAAGGCAAACCATAACCAAACACTACTGAAATATTCCAACTCTTGCATTTCAACGAAAGAAATTCAAAATGAACTTTGAAAAATCAAGAAAATGTACCTGTGACAAGGTAAATCACAACCAAACACTACTGAAATATTCCAACTCTTGCATTTCAACGAAAGAAATTCAAAATGAACTTTGAAAAATCAAGAAAATGTAACTGTGACAAGGTAAACCACAACCAAACACTACTGAAATATTGCAACTCTTGCTTTTCAACGAAAGAAATTCAAAATGAACTTTGAAAAATCAAGAAAATGTAACTGTGACAAGGTAAACCACAACCAAACACTACTGAAATATTTCAACTCTTGCATTTCAACGAAAGAAATTCAAAATGAACTTTGAAAAATCAAGAAAATGTAACTTTGACAAGGTAAACCACAACCAAACACTACTGAAATATTCCAACTCATGCATTTCAACGAAAGAAATTCAAAATGATCTTTGAAAAATCAAGAAAATGTAACTGTGACAAGGTAAACCACAACCAAACACTTCTGAAATATTTCAACTCTTGCATTTCAATGAAAGAAATTCAAAATGATCTTTGAAAAATCAAGAAAATGTAACTGTGATAAGGTAAACCACAACCAAACACTACTGAAATATTCCAACTCTTGCATTTCAACGAAAGAAATTCAAAATGATCTTTGAAAAATCAAGAAAATGTAACTGTGACAAGGTAAACAACAACCAAACACTACCGAAATATTCCAACTCTTGCATTTCAACGAGAGAAATTCAAAATGATCTTTTAAAAATCAAGAAAATGTAACTGTGACAAGGTAAACCACAACCAAACACTACTGAAATATTCCAACACTTGCACTTCAATTAAATATATTCAAAATGATCTTTGAAAAATCAAGAAAATGTAACTGTGACAAGGTAAACCCCAACGAAACACAACTGAAATATCCCAACTCTTGCATTTCAACGAAAGAATTTCAAAATGAACTTTGAAAAATCAAGAGAATGTAACTCTGACTCTGTAACTGTGACACGGTAACCCACAACCAAACACTACTGAAATAGTCCTACTCTAGAATTTGATCTATATAAATACATTCTTAACATATAATACTATAGTTCTTTTTACTTTTACAAGGTAAAACACAACCAAACACTACTTAAATATTCCAAATCTTGCTTTTCAGCAAAAGAAATTCAAAATGAACTTTGAAAAATCAAGAAAATGTAACTGTGACAAGGTAAACCACAACCAACCACTCCTGAAATATTCCAACTCGTGCATGTCCATGAAAAAAAATCAAAATTAACTTTGAAAAATCAAGAAAATGTAACTGTGACAAGGTAAACCACAACAAAACACTACGGAAATATTCCAACACTTGCATTTCAACGACAGAAATTCAAAATGAACTTTGAAAAATTATGAGAATGTAGCTGTGACAATCTAAACCACAACAAAACACTACGGAACTAGTCCATCTCTTAAATTTCATCGAATTAAATTCAAAATGAACTTTGAACAATCATGAAAATGTAACTGTAACAAGGTAAACCACAGCCAAACACTACTGAAGTATTCCAAATCTTGCATTTCAAGGAAAGAAATTCAGATGAACTTTGAAAAATCAAGAAAATGTAACTGTGACAAGGTAAACCACAACCAAAACACTACTGAAATATTCCAACTCTTGCATTTCAACAAAACAAATTCAAAATGAACTTTGAAAAATCAAGAAAGTGTAACTGTGACAAGGTAAACCACAACCAAACACTACTGAAATATTCCAACTCTTGCTTTTCAACGAAAGAAATTCAAAATGAACTTTGAAAAATCAAGAGAATGTAACTGTGACAAGGTAAAGCATAACCAAACACTACTGAAATATTCCAACTCTTGCATTTCAACGAAAGAAATCCAAAATGAACTTTGAAAAATCAAGAGAATGTAAGTGTGACAAGTTAAACCACACACAAACACAACTGAAATATTCCAACTCTTGCATTTCAACGAAAGAAATACAAAATTAACTTTGAAAAATCAAGAGAATGTAACTCTGACAGGGTAAACCACAACCAAACACTACTGAAATATTCCAACTCTTGCATTTCAACGAAATAAATTCAAATCAACTTTGAAAAATCAAGAAAATGTAACTGTGACAAGGTAAACCACTACCAAACACTACTGAAATATTCCAACTCTTGCATTTAAACGAAAGAAATTCAAAATGAACTTTGAAAAATCAATAAAATGTAACTTTGACAAGGTAAACCACTACCAAACACTACTGAAATATTAAAAATCGAGCAAATAAAAGAAAAAAAAATTCAAACTGAAAATAGAAAAATTAAGAAAATTTAAGTATGATAATGTGAACCACAACTAAATACTACTTAAATATTCCAATTCTTGTATTTAAATAAAAGAAAATCGAAATGAACTGTGAACAATCAAGAAAATGTAACTGTGATAAGGTAAACCACATCTAAACACTACTAAACTATTCCAACTCTTGCATTTCAACGAGAGAAATTCAAAATGAACTTTGAAAAATCAAGAAAATGTAACTGTGACAAGGTAAACCACAACCAAACACTACTGAAATATTCCAACTCTTGCATTTCAATGAAAAAAATTCAAAATGAACTTTGAAAAATCAAGAAAATGTAACTGTGACAAGGTAAACCACAACGAAACACAACTGAAATATTCCAACTCTTGCATTTCAACGAAAGAAAATTCAAAATGAACTTTGAAAAATCAAGAAAATGTAACTGTGACAAGGTAAACGACAACGAAACACAACAGAAATATTCCAACTCTTGCATTTCAGCGAGAGAAATTCAAAATGAACTTTGAAAAATCAAGAAAATGTAACTGTGACAAGGTAAACCACAACCAAACACTACTGAAATATTCCAACTCTTGCATTTCAATGAAAGAAATTCAAAATGAACTTTGAAAAATCAAGAAAATATAACTTCGACAAGGTGAACCACAACCAAACACTACTGAAATATTCCAACTCTTGCATTTCAACGAAAGAAATTCAAAATGAACTTTGAAAAATCAAGAGAATGTAACTCTGACTCTGTAACTGTGACACGGTAACCCACCCCCACCCACTAGTTATATAGTAATTCAATAGAATGACAACTATTGTAATACAATTTTAAATTTTATTTATATATATATTTTTACTGCGACAAGGTAAACCAGAACCTAACACTTCTGAAATATTCCAAATCTTGCATTTCAACGAAAGAAATTCAAAATGAACTTTGAAAAATCAAGGAAATGTAAGTGTGACAAGGTAAACCACAACCAAACACTTCTGAAATATTCCAACTCTTGCATTTCAACGAAAGAAATTCAAAATGAACTTTGAAAAATCAAGAGAATGTAACTGTGACAAGGTAAACCACAACGAAACACTACTGAAATATTCCAACTATTGCATTTCAACGAAAGAAATTCAAAATGAACTTTGAAAAATTATGAAAATGTAACTGTGACAAATGTAACTGTGACAAGGTGACAAGGCGAAATATTCCAATTCTTGCATTTCAACGAAAGAAATTCAAAATGAAATTTGGAAAATCAAGGGAATATAACTGTGACAAGGTAAACCACAACACCACACTACTGAAATATTCCAACTCTTGCTTTTCAATGAAAGAAATTCAAAATGAACTTTGAAAAATAAAGAAAATGTAACTGTGACAAGGTAAACCACAACCAAACACTACTGAAATATTCCAACTCTTGCATTTCAATGAAAGAAATTCAAAATGAACTTTGAAAAATCAAGAAAATGTAACTGTGACAAGGTAAACCACAACCAAACACTATTGAAATATTCCAACTCTTGCATTTCAATGAAAGAAATTCAAAATGAACTTTGAAAAATCAAGAAAATGTAACTGTGACAAGGTAAACAACAACCAAATACTACTTAAATATTCCAACTCTTGCATTTCAACGAAAGAAATTCTAAATGAACTTTGAAAAATCAAGAAAATGTAACTGTGACACGGTAAACCACAACCAAACACTACTGAAATATTCCAACTCTTGCATTTCAAAGACAGAAATTCAAAATGAACTTTGAAAAATCAAGAAAATGTAACCCTGACAAGGTAAACCACAACCAAACACTACTGAAATATTCCAACTCTTGCATTTCAACGAAAGAAGTTCAATATGAACTTTGAAAAATCAAGAAAATGTAACTGTGACAAGGTGAACCACAACCAAACACTACTGAAATATTCCAACTCTTGCATTTCAACGAAAGAAATTCAAAATGAACTTTGAAAAATCCAGAGAATGTAACTATGACAAGGTAAACCACAACCAAACACTACTGAAATATTCCAACTCCTCTTGCATTTCAATGAAAGAAATTCAAAATTAACTTTGAAAAATCAGGAAAATGTAACTGTGACAAGGTAAACCACAGCGAAACACAACTGAAATATTCCAACTCTTGCATTTCAATGAAAGAAATTCAAAATGAACTTTTAAAAATCAAGAAAATGTAACTGTGACACGGTAAACCACAACCAAACACTACTGTAATATTCCAACTCTTGCATTTCAACGAAAGAAATTAGAAATGAACTTTGAAAAATCCAGAGAATGTAACTGTGACACGGTAAACCACAACCAAACACTACTGAAATATTCCAACTTTTTCATTAAAAGGAAAGAAATTCAAAATAAACTTTGAAAAATCATGAAAATGTAACCGTGACAGGGTAAACCACAACCAAACACAACTGAAATATTCCAACTCTTGCATTTCAACGAAAGAAATTCGAAATGAACTTTGAAAAAACAAGAAAATGTAACTGTGACAAGGTAAACCACAACAAACACAACTGAAATATTCCAACTCTTGCATTTCAACGAAAGAAATTCAAAATGAACTTTGAAAAATCAAGAGAATGTAACTCTGACAGGGTAAACCACAACCAAACACTACTGAAATATTCCAACTCTTGCATTTCAACGACAAAAATTCAAATCAACTTTGAAAAATCAAGAAAATGTAACTGTGACAAGGTAAACCACTACCAAACACTACTGAAATATTCCAACTCTTGCATTTCAACGAATGAAATTCAAAATGAACTTTGAAAAAATCAAGAAAATGTAACTTTGACAAGGTAAACCACGACAAAACACTACTGAAATATTCCAACTCTTGCATTTCAACGAAAAAAATTCAAAATGAACTTTGAAAAATCAAGAAAATGTAACTGTGACAAGGTAAACCACAACTAAACACTACTGAAATATTCCAATTATTGCATTTCAACTAAAGAAATTCGAAATGAACTTTGAAAAATCAAGAAAATGTAACTGTGACACGGTAAACCACAACTAAACACTACTGAAATATTCCAACTCTTGCATTTCAATGAAATAAATTCAAAATGAACTTTGAAAAATAAAGAAAATGTAAATGTGACAATGTAAACCACAAAAAAACAATACTGAAATATTCCAACTATTGCATTTCAACGAAAGAAATTAAAAATTAAATTTGAAAAATAAGGAAATTGTAACTGTTACAAGTTAAACCACAACGAAACACAACTGAAATATTCCAACTCTTGCATTTCAACGAAAGAAAATTCAAAATGAACTTTGAAAAATCAAGAAAATGTAACTGTGACAAGATAAACCACAACGAAACACAACTGAAATATTCCAACTCTTGCATTTCAACGAAAGAAATTCAAAATGAACTTTGAAAAATCAAGACAATGTAACTGTGACAAGGTGAACCACAACCATAAACTACTGAAATATTCCAACTCTTGCATTTCAACGAAAGAAATTCAAAATGAACTTTGAAAAATCAAGAAAATGTAACTTCGACAAGGTGAACCACAACCAAACACTACTGAAATATTCCAACTCTTGCATTTCAACGAAAGAAATTCAAAATGAACTTTGAAAAATCAAGAGAATGTAACTCTGACTCTGTAACTGTGACACAGTAAACCACAACCAAACACTACTGAAATATTCCAACTCTTGAATTTCAACTAAAGAAATACACAATTTAAGTTGATTTATATAGAAATTTTTACTGTGACACTGTAAACCACCACCAAACACTACTGAAATATTCCAACTCTTGCATTTCAACGAAAGAAATTCAAAATGAACTTTGAAAAATCAAGAGGATGTAACTGTGACAAGGTAAACCACAACCAAACACTACTGAAACATTCCAACTCTTGCATTTCAATGAAATAAATTCAAAATGAACTTTGAAAAATCAAGAAAATGTAACTGTGACAAGGTAAACCACAACCAAACACTACTGAAATATTCCAACTCTTGCATTTCAAAGAAAGAAATTCAAAATTAACTTTGAAAAATTAAGTGAATGTAACTATGACAAGGTAAACCACAACCAAACACTACTGAAATATTCCAACTCTTGCATTTCAAAGAAAGAAATTCAAAATGAACTTTGAAAAATCAGGAAAATGTAACTGTGACAAGGTAAACCACAGCCAAACACTACTGAAATATTCCAACCCTTGCTTTTCAAGGAAAGAAATTCAGATGAATTATGAAAAATAAAGAAAATGTAACTGTGACAAGGTAAACCACAAGCAAACACGACTGAAATATTCCAACTCTTGCATTTCAACAAAAAAAATTCAAAATGAACTTTGAAAAATCAAGAAAGTGTAACTGTGACAAGGTAAACCACAACCAAACACTACTGAAATATTGCAACTCTTGCTTTTCAACGAAAGAAATTCAAAATGAACTTTGAAAAATCATGAAAATGTATCTGTGACTAGGTAAACCACAACCAAACGATACTGAAATATTCCAACTCTTGCATTTCAACGACAGAAATTCAAAGTTAATTTTGAAAAATCAAGAAAATGTAACTGTGACATGGGAAAAAACACCCAAACACAACTGACATATTGCATATCTTGCTTTTCAACGAAAGAAATTCAAAATGAACTTTGAAAAATCAAGAAAATGTAACTGTGACAAGGTAAACCACAACCAAACACTACTGAAATATTCCAACTCTTGCATTTCAACGAAAGAAATTCAAAATGAACTTTGAAAAATCAAGAAAATGTAACTGTGACAAGGTAAACCACAACCAAACACTACTGAAATATTCCAACTCTTGCATTTCAAAGAAAGAAATTCAAAATCATCTTTGAAAAATCAAGAAAATGTAACTGTGACAAGGTAAACCACAACCAAACACTTCTGAAATATTTCAACTCTTGCATTTCAATGAAAGAAATTCAAAATGAACTTTTAAAAATCAAAAAAAGTAACTGTGACAAGTTAAACCACAAACAAACACGACTGAAATATTCCAACTCTTGCATTTCAACGAAAGAAATTCAAAATGAACTTTGAAAAATCAAGAAAATGTAACTGTGACAAGGTAAACCACAACCAAACACTACTGAAATATTCCAACTCTTGCATTTCAACGAGAGAAATTCAAAATGATCTTTGAAAAATCAAGAAAATGTAACTGTGACAAGGTAAACCACAACCAAACACTACTGAAATATTTCAACTCTTGCATTTCAATGAAAGAAATTCAAAATGATCTTTGAAAAATCAAGAAAATGTAACTGTGACAAGGTAAACCACAACGAAACACAACTGAAATATTACAACTCTTGTATGTCAACGAAAGAAATTCAAAATGAACTTTGAAAAATCAAGAGAATGTAACTCTGACTCTGTAACTGTGACACGGTAACCCACAACCAAACACTACTGAAATATTCCAACTCTTGCATTTCAACGAAAGAAATTCAAAATTATAATTTTAAAATCAAGTAATTTCTACTGTGACAAGGTAAACCACAACCAAACACTACTGAAATATTCCAACTCTTGCATTTCAATGAAAGAAATTCAAAATGAACTTTGAAAAATCAAGAAAATGTAACAGTGACAAGTTAAACCACAACCAAACACGACTAAACTAGTCCAACACGTTCATGTCAGTGAAAGAAATTCAAAATGATCTTTGAAAAATCAAGAAAATGTAACTGTGACAAGGTAAACCACAACCAAACACTACTGAAATATTCCAACTCTTGAATTTCAACGAAAGAAATTCAAAATGAACTTTGAAAAATCAAGTGAATGTAACTTTGACAATGTAAACCACAACAAAACACTACTGAAATATTCCAACTCTTGCATTTCAATGAAAGAAATTCAAAATGAACATTGAAAACTTAAGAAAATGTAACTGTGACAAGATAAACCACAACCAAAAAGTACTGAATTTTTCTAGCTCTCGCTTTTCAAGGAAGGAAATACAGCTAAACTGTGACAAAAATATGAAATATAACTGTGACAAGGTAAACTAAAACAAAACACTACTGAAATATTACAACTCTTGGATTTCAAAAAAAGAAATTCAAATGAGCTTTGAAAAATAAACAAAGTGTAACTGTGACAAGGTAAACCACAACCAAACACTACTGAAATATTGCAACTCTTGCATTTCAACTAAAGAAATTCATAATGAACTTTTATAAATCAAGAAAATGTAACTCTGACTGTGTAAACCACAACCAATCACCACTGAAATATTCCAAATCTTGCATGTCAACGAAAGAAATTCAAAATGAACTTTGAAAAATCAAGACATTGTAACTGTGACAAGGTAAACCTCAGCCAAACACTACTGAATTATTCCAACTCTTGCATTTCAACGAAATAATTTCAAATTACCTTTGATAAATCAATAAACTGTAACTTTGACACTGTATACCTGAAGCTAACACTACTGAAATATTCCTAGTCTTTCATTTCAACTAAAGAAATTAAAAATGAACTTTGAAAAATCAAGAAAATGTAACTGTGACAAGGTAAATCACAACCGAACACTACTGAAATATTCCAACTCTTGCATTTCAACGAAAGAAATTCAAAATGATCTTTGAAAAATCAAGAAAATGTAACTGTGACAAGGTAAACCACAACCAAGCACTTCTGAAATATTCCAACTCTTGCATTTCAATGAAAGAAATTCAAAATGAGCTTTGAAAAATCAAGAAAATGTAACTGTGACAAGGTAAACCACAACCAAACACTACAGAAATATTCCAACTCTTGCTTTTCAACGAGAGAAATTCAAAATGATCTTTGAAAAATCAAGAAAATGTAACTGTGACAAGGTAAACCACAACCAAACACTTCTGAAATATTCCAACTCTTGCACTTCAATGAAAGAAATTCAAAATGATCTTTGAAAAATCAAGAAAATGTAACTGTGACAAGGTAAACCACAAAGAAACACTACTGAAATATTTCAACTCTTGCATTTCAACGAAAGAAATTTAAAATTAACTTTGAAAAATCAAGAAAAAGTAACTGTGACAAGGTAAACCACAACCAAACACTACTGAAATATTCCAACTCTTGCATTTCAACGAAAGAAATTCAAAATGAACTTTGAAAAATCAAGAGAATGTAACTCTGACAGGGTAAACCACAACCAAACACTACTGAAATATTCCAACTCTTGCATTTCAACGACAAAAATTCAAATCAACTTTGAAAAATCAAGAAAATGTAACTGTGACAAGGTAAACCACTACCAAACACTACTGAAATATTCCAACTCTTGCATTTCAACGAATGAAATTCAAAATGAACTTTGAAAAATCAAGAAAATGTAACTGTGACAAGGTAAACCACGACAAAACACTAATGAAATATTCCAACTCTTGCATTTCAACGAAAAAAATTCAAAATCAACTTTTAAAAATAAAGGAAATGTAACTGTGACAAGGTAAACCACAACTAAACACTACTGAAATATTCCAACTCTTGCATTTCATCGAAAGAAATTCAAAATGAACATTGTAAAATAAAGAAAATGTAACTGTGACAAGGTAAACCACAACCAAACACTACTGAAATATTCCAACTCTTGCATTTCAATGAAAAAAATTCAAAATGAACTTTGAAAAATCGAGAAAACGTAACTGTGACAAGGTAAACCACAACGAGACACAACTTAAATATTCCAACTCTTTCATTTCAACAAAAGAAAATTCAAAATGAACTTTGAAAAATCGAGAAAATGTAACTGTGACAAGGTAAACCACAACGAAACACAACTGAAATATTCCAACTCTTGCATTTCAATGAAAGATATTCGAAATGAACTTTGGAAAATCAAGAAAATGTAACTGTGACAAGCTGAACCACAACCAAACACTACTGAAATATTCCAACTCTTGCATTTCAACGAAAGAAATTCAAAATGAACTTTGAAAAATCAAGAAAATGTAACTTCGACAAGGTGAACCACAACCAAACACTACTGAAATATTCCAACTCTTGCATTTCAACGAAAGAAATTCAAAATGAACTTTGAAAAATCAAGAGAATGTAACTCTGACAAGGTAAACCACAACCAAACACTACTGAAATATTCCAACTCTTGTATTTCAAAGAATGAAATTCAAAATGAACTTTGAAAAATCAGAAAAATGTAACTGTGACACGGTAAACCACAACCAAACACTACTGAAATATTCCAACTCTTGCATTTCAACGAAAGAAATTCGAAATGAACTTTGAAAAATCAAGAGAATGTAACTGCGACACGATAAACCACAACCAAACACTACTGAAATATTCCAGCTCTTGCATTTCAACGAAAGAAATTCAAAATGAACTTTGAAAAATCAAGAAATTGTTACTTTGAGAAGGTTAACCAGAACCAAACACTACTGAAATATTCCAACTCTTGCATTTCAACGAAAGAAATTCAAAATGAACTTTGAAAAATCAAGAAAATGTAACTGTGACAAGGTAAACCAAAACGAAACGCAACTGAAATATTCCATCTCTTGCATTTCTACGAAAGAAATTCAAAATGAACTTTGAAAAATCAAGAAAATGTAACTGTGACAAGGGGAGGGGAGGGGGAGGAGGATAGGGGAAGGGGAGGAGGAGGGAGGAGATGGAGGTAGAGGGGCCCCTTGGGGGGCCAAGGGGGAGGGCCCTTTGGGCCCCGGGGGGGTCTGGGGGAACCTTGAGGGCTGGGGGCCCTTTTGGGAGCCCAGTGGACCTTTGAGGACCGGTGGCTTCCTTCGGGGTTGGGGTAGAGGGATTGGAACCCTTTGGGGTTGGGCTAGAGGACCTCACAACACTGTTAAAATCGAACTTGTGTATTATAACGACCACAAAGTTTTACCCTCAAATTCTCTCCTAAAATCTCTTCAAAAATCATATTTTAAAATGTATCTAACTGTTTCACCGAAATAATTCCATAAAATGACTAAAACGGTTTCGCCCAAATAATCCCTAAACGTAATTTCATCGTGTTCCTTTTGTTTGGCATCCCTGTGCTTTCACTTTGTCCCGGAGACAATTCTCTTTGGGAATGCACCAAATACATTAATTAACTTGACGTCATCTGTCAGAAATTCCCTGGAAACAATTTGATTAATGACTGACAGCACAGGTGTTCCCCGGAAACTCATATCATTTGGCTCGATCAACAACAAGAAGGTAGTGACAAAGTTCCTGTTGTTCCATTCTCACTGACAAAGACCATAAAACCATCAAATAAATTGACCAACACACATAACCATCCATGAAAACAGACATAAATGTGAGAAAGTTCTTGTTTTTCCATTCTCACTGACAAAAACCATAAAAAGAGACATAAATGTGAGAAAGTTTCTGTTTTTTCAAATTCTCACTGACAAAAACCATAAATCATCCATAACCATCCATGAAAAACATCAAATAAATTGACCAACACACATAACCGTCCAAGAAACAACGATAAAAGTGAGAAAATTCCTGGTTTTTCAAGTGAGAAAAATCCTGTTTTTTCATTCTCAGTGAGAAAACCATAAACCACGTGGTTCTCGTGGGAGTAGCACCCCGCTTTCTACTAGTATGGCTACTGCCGGATTCTTTAAGTGTAAAAGCATAAGGCCTGAAGCGTATTCAGTACTTTACTAAAACGAATTATATTACAAATATTTTCTTTTGTACTTACAACAAAATTGAAAATAAAATGAAAGCTGCAGTGAAATCAGACCAGGATTTACCAATAGGCCCACTAGGCCCTGGCTTTCACTATTCCCAGAGCCTTGGGGATTTCCCTGAAAATCTTGCAAGAATGGAGTGGAAAAAACGCTTGGGCATACAAGCGTCAAAACTCTAAATCCGGCCCTGGGTGAATCAAAATCTTGAACTGGTGAGCTTTCAGCAATTAATAATATCAAATATTGGATAGGATATACCATATATTCAGTTTAATTTTTTTAGTGCTTGCAAAACTGTTAATTTATTTTGGAATAAAAAATTATTTTGAAACAGGAAATTTTGAAAGAAATTAATTTTAAAAAAACTTACCGAAAAAGAAGTACTTTCAACGAAAGTGGATGCAACATTGTAAGGTCAGGAAAAAGAAATGAATATAAAGTCGCTAGTAATCAAACTAGAAACAACCAGAGAAAGCTTCTAAAAAATGAATGGAACTCCTAACGACCAGATATTATGCAAACAATCATAGCAGAAAAAACATACAACAGGTACTAATATAAATGAATCAATAAATCAATAAAAATTGAATATGCAAATAAAGCTTAAAACGAACAAAAATATTTTGCTATTGAAGCATAAATGGAAACCAAAACGAACCCAAAACCCAAAATCTTGAGCTGTTGATCTTTAAACAATTAATAGCATTATGTATCAAATATTCAGTTTTATTTTATTTGTGCTCTCAAGACTGTTCAAAACACATATAGTTTTCAGTAAAGCGCCAATGACGCAGTAGGTTTTAGACTTTTACAGTGAGAGAAGGAGACAAAACCCAAGCTCTTGTTAATAGAGATTGATGTTAGTTTCAAGCTTGATTTGCATATTCATTTTAAGTTTAACTCGTTTTAAGATTTATTTACCCATTTATATTAGTACCCATGGTATGCTTTTTGGCTATGGTTGTTTATTTAATTTCTGTTCGTATTGGGTTTCATTTATTCTTTAATAGTAATTTCAGGTCGTTTGAGTTATTGTAGGTTTCTATTTCTTCTGATCTTAAGTTTAATATGACCTTTACTTTTCTTTAGAAAACTTCTTTTTCGGAAGTTTTTTTTTAAATTATTATCAATAAAAATCGACGTGTTTTTATACACTAAGAAGAGCAGATAAACTATGGAAACTAGAAACATTAAATTTAGGCAGAATTATCTGGGATCAGTGATAAAAGATGACTATATCTCTCGAAGGGGGTGACGAACTGTGTGCCTAGACTACATCCTAATGGCATACGGAGGGATCTTTGGACCCTCTCTTTGCCCCAATATAGAGTTTTTATGTTTTTTTCCGATGTTTTGTCAGAGATGGGGGAAGGTTGAAAAATTGCCCCTTCCCCTACCAAAAAAAAATTCCCACAAACGAGCCTGCCACTAACTCTTACTTAAACCTTTACCTTTCAAAGCGTAAAATCTTAACGAAAATGCATTCTTTTTGGTTTAAAAATGGCAAAAACTGAAATGATGGCCAGACAGTTGGGGGTCAAGGGTGAATATCCAACAAAGAATTGAATCTTTGTAAGTATATGGTAATACTAAAGAAAATATACAAAACTAAAAATATACGAAAACCAACTCCACTAAGTCCACTATGTCCAAATTCATCAAAGGTCAGTGCTCAGTTGCGTCACTTGGGGCCGGGATTATTCCGCCTTCCTAGACTTTCTAAAATACCATTTTTTGATGTCTTCGAAGAAAAACGGCTCGTTTTGAGACTTCCATTGAAAAAATTGAATAAAAGATGATATTATCCCCCCCCCTCCCAAGATTTTCAGTAAAAAAAAAATTACTGCAAGACGGAATGATGGATTGGAGATTAACTCAGGACAGGAAAAGAAAAAAAAATATTGGCGCCAATTCATAAAAATGTAGAAAGGACAAAATTTATTTTTCAAAATCATGGCTGGGGAATTGGGTTTAATTTTGACTTTTTAAAGGAAAATCTGAAATCATTTTCTTAATTAAAATACACAAAAAAACAACTATTATCTAAACTAGGCAGGGGGCGAGGGCTATTGACCACTCCCTCGTTTGGTGCCCGTGCTAAGGGCTTGCTTTACAAAATAAATAGTTCAAATTAACAGTGTGTTAAGTACTAAATGTCAAAGCTGTAATTGAAAATTCGAAAGGGTAGTGGGTATTACTTACAAAATAAACGGCAAAAGCAAGCAACAGGTATTATTCTCTTATCATTCAATAAAACTGTTCTATAACAAGGAGTTTAATTAAGGAGTACCGTTGCATGGAAATCGTCGCAAACAAGTTTGATTAAACCAGCCTCTGTCAATTTTATTAAGCCAGGCATTTTAAGTAATTGTAACTCTAATATACTAGACCAAAAATGTGCCCTTTGTGGCTAAGAAGTGCAATTTCCATGAATAGTGTCACACTGTAACCCATGGACAAAAAGTACCAAAAGCACCAAAAGCTTCACACTTGGCAACCATGCTAATCAACCACTCTACTAGTGAATCTATCAACGTGAACTTGCCTTCTTGTCTCTTGGGGTGATGTAGACACAGTATCTTTCAGAGGCAACGCTGTAGCGTTGCCTATGGTAAAGGCCATACGTCTCCAATGTTTTATTATTATTTTTTTTCCCAGAGGCACTTCATGCGGAAGGGGTCGTCGTAAAAACTTCAAAGGGGGCTCATTCGATTGGAAATCGAGAGTTCTAGTGCCCTTTTTAATAGTCAAAAATGTTGATTGGAGGGCGACTACAATCTCCCCCCCACGCCCATCATTCCCCCAAACACATCCACTCAAAATTTTGAGATAGCCATTGTGTTCAGCGTAGTTGATTTTAGTAGAAAGGACCCTATAACTCGTGGCAGTACAAAATTCGGTTATCAAAAGAATGTATCTCGTGACGGGGCTCCTTATATGGGCATAGCCTCCCTAGGGAGAACACACGGTTAATGGGGTCAATGACCTCAATTTCCTAAGGTGTCGATGTTGTTGTTGTTGTAAGTGCCCGCTCTCAGCGAATGTCAAGGTCAATTTATTTGTTGTTTTTGTTGTTTTGACCATGTGCATAGGGTCATTAGGGAGAACACGTGGTTAAACCTATTGATAGTTACAGGGCTCCTTATATGGGCATAGCCTCCCTAGGGAGAACACGTGGTTAACCCTATTGATCGTGACAGGGCTCCTTATATGGGCATAGCCTCCCTAGGGAGAACACATGGTTAATGGGGTCAATGACCTAAATTTCCAAGGTCGATATTGTTGTTGTTGTTGTTTTGGCCATTTGCATAGAGTCATTAGGGAGAACACGTGGTTAATTAAAGCGATTGGGAATTTGGAACACCTGTGCTGTCAGTCATTAATCAAATTGTTTCCGGGCAAAGTTTAATAATGTCTGACAGGTACTGTCAATCATTAATCAAATTGTTTCCAGGCGAAGTTTAATAATGTCTGACAGGTGATGTCAAGATTGATTGATATGTCACGAAATGGGAATTAATTTGTTGTTTCTAAGGGGAATTATTGATTCACGAAAGGGGAATTAATTTGTTGTTTTTAAGGTGAAGGTGGGGAAGAGATATATTGATTGCGTAATCGAAGGGAGAGAATTCCCGAGAAATTGATTACATAATCGGTAGAACCCTATAAGGAGCTCGTGACGGGAATCCATTTATGGGCATAGAATGACGTAATCAACTAGGACAATTGGATTTCTGAGAAACTGATTACATAATCAGTAGAATCCTATCAGAAGGTCATGTCGGGGATCCATTTATGGGCATAGAATGACGTAATCAACTAGGACAAATGGATTTCTGAGAAATTGATTACATAATCGGTAGAACCCTAAAAGAAGGTCATGACGGGAATTCATTTATGGGCATAGAATGACGTAGTCGACTAAGACAATTGGATTTCTGAGAAATTGATTACATAATCGGTAGAACCCTATCAGGAGGTCCTAACGGGAATCCATTTATGGACATAGAATGACGTAATCAACTAGGACAAATGGATTTCTGAGATATTGATTACATAATCGGTAGAACCCTATCAGAAGGTCATGACGGGAATTCATTTATGGGATATAGAATGACGTAATCGACTAAGACGAGCAAGTTACTTTCTTAATGCCCCTCCTAACCCCATATTCCTACTTGAAGTACTTATCTTTTTCACCCACAACTATACCTTACAGCTTTTTGAATGCCTCAAAACCAAGAAATACTTTTCAAAGACCATATCAGAGCAAGTTACTTTCTTAATATCACTCCTAAACTCATTTTACAAGTTGAAGTTCCCATCCTTTTCACCCGCAACTTTACTTTACAGCTTTTTGAATGCCCAAAACTCCAAGGAATACTTTTCAAAAGGCATTTCAGAACAACTAATTTTCACTCATTTTACAAGTTGAAGTTCCCATCCTTTTCACCCGCAACTTTACTTTACAGCTTTTTGAATGCCCACAACTCCAAGCAATACTTTTCAAAAGGTATTTCAGAACAACTAAATTTCTTTCATTGAAATGCAAGAGTTGGAATATTTCACTAGTGTTTGGTTATGGTTTACCATGTCACAGTTACATTTTCTTGATTTTTCAAATTAATTTTAAATTTCTATCATTGAAAAACAAGAGTTGGAATATTTAATTAGTGTTTGGTTGTCGTTTACCATGGCACAGTTACATTTTCTTGATTTTTCAAACTTCATGTTGAATTTCTTTCGTTGAAATGCAAGAGTTGGAACATTTCTGTAGTGTTCGGTTGTGGTTTACCTTGTCACAGTTACATTTTCTTGATTTTTCAAAGTTCATTTTGAATTTTTTTCGTTGAAATGCAGGAGTTGGAATATTTCAGTAGTGTTTGGTTGTGGTTTACCTTGTCACAGTTACATTTTCTTGATTTTTTCAAAATTCATTTTGAATTTCTATCGTTGAAATGCAAGAGTTTTAATATTTCAGTAGTGTTTGCTTGTGGTTTACCTTGTCACAGTTACATTTTCTTGATTTTTCAAAGTTCATTTTGAATTTCTTTCGTTGAAATGCAAGAGTTGGAATATTACAGTAGTGTTTGGTTGTGGTTTACCTTGTCACAGTTACATTTTCCTGATTTTTCAAAGTTTATTTTGAATTTCTTTCACTGAAATGCAAGAGTTGGAATATTTCAGTAGTGTTTGGTTGTGGTTTACCTTGTCACAGTTACATTTTCTTGATTTTCAAAGTTCATTTTGAATTTCTTTCATTGAAATGCAGGAGTTGGAATATTTCAGTAGTGTCTGGTTGTGGTTTACCGTGTCAAAGTTACATTTTCGTGATTTTTCAAAGTTTATTTTGAATTTTTTTCTTTGAAATGCAAGAGTTGGAATATTTCATTAGTGTATGGTTCTGGTATACCTTGTCACAGTTACATTTTCTTGATTTTTCAATGTTCATTTTTAATTTCTTTCGTTGAAATGCAAAAGTTGGAATATTTCAGTAGTGACTGGGTGTGGTTTACCTTGTCACAGTTACATTTTCTTGATTTTTCAAAGTTCATTTTGAATTTCTTTCGTTGAAATGCAAGAGTTGGAATATTTCAGTAGTGTTTGGTTGTGGTTTACCTGGTCACAGTTACATTTTCTTAAACCATGTCACAGTTACATTTTCTTGATTTTTTAAAGTTCATTTTGAATTTTTTTCGTTGAAATGCAAGAGTTGGAATATTTCAGTAGTGTTGGGTTGTGGTTTACCTTGTCACAGTTACATTTTCCTGATTTTTCAATGTTCATTTTGAATTTCTTTCATTGAAATGCAAGAGTTGGAATATTTCAGTAGTGTTTGGTTGTGGTTTACCTTGTCAGAGTTACATTCTCTTGATTTTTCAAAGTTCATTTTGAATTTCTTTCGTTGAAATGCAAGAGTTGGAATATTTCAGTAGTGTTTGGTTGTGGTTCACCTTGTCGAAGTTACATTTTCTCGATTTTTCAAAGTTCATTTTGAATTTCTTTCGTTGAAATGCAAGAGTTGGAATATTTCAGTAGTGTGTGGTTGTGGTTGACCTTGTCACAGTTACATTTTCTTGATTTTTCAAAGTTCATTTTGAATTTATTTCGTTGAAATGCAAGAGTTGGAATATTTCAGTAGTGTTTGGTTGTGGTTTACCTTGTCACAGTTACATTTTCTTGATTTTTCAAAGTTCATTTTGAATTTCTTTCGTTGAAATGCAAGAGTTGGAATATTTCAGTAGTGTTTGGTTGTGGTTTACCGTGTCACAGTTATATTCTCTTGATTTTTCAAAGTTCATTTCGAATTTCTTTCGTTGAAATGCAAGAGTTGGAATATTTCAGTAGTGTTTGGTTGTGGTTTACCGTGTCACAGTTACATTTTCATGATTTTTCAAAGTTCATTTTGAATTTCTTACATTGAAATTAAAGAGTTGGAATATTTCAGTTTTGTATGGTTGTGGTTTACATTGTCACAGTTACATTCTCTTGATTTTTCAAAGTTCATTTTGAATTTCTTTCGTTGAAATTCTAGAGTTGGAATATTTCAGTAGTGTTTGTTTGTGGTTTACCTTGTCACAGTTACATTTTCTTGATTTTTCAAAGTTCATTTTGAATTTCTTTCGTTGAAATTCAAGAGTTGGAATATTTCAGTAGTGTGTGGTTGTGGTTCACCTTGTCACAGTTACATTTTCTTGATTTTTCAAAGTTCATTTTTAATTTCTTTCGCTGAAATGCAAGAGTTGGAATATTTCAGTTGTGTTTCGTTGTGGTTTACCTTGTCACAGTTACATTTTCTTGATTTTTCAAAGTTCATTTTGAATTTTATTTCGTTTAAATGAAATAGTTGTAATATTTCAGTTGTGTTTAGTTGTGGTTTACCTTGTCACGGTTACATTTTCTAGATTTTTCAAAGTTCATTTTGAATTTTTTTCATTGAAATGCAAGAGTTGGAATATTTCAGTAGTGTTTGGTTGTGGTTTAACTTGTAACAGTTAGATTTTAAATATTTTTAAAATTTCAATTATACTTTATTTATTTTAAATGAAATAGTTGTAATATTTCAGTAGTGTTTTGATGTTGTTTACCTTGTCACAGTTACATTTTCTTGATTTTTCAAAGTTCATTTCTAATTTCTTTCGTTGAAATGCAATAGTTGGAATATTTCAGTAGTGTTTAGTTGTGGTTTACCGTGTCACAGTTACATTTTCTTAATTTTTCAAAGTTCATTTTGAATTATTTTCGTTGAAATGCAAGAGTTGTAATATTTCAGTAGTTTTTGGTTGAGTTTTACCTTGTAACATTTAATTTTTGTTTATTTTTCAAATTTAATTTGAATTTCTTTAGTTGAAATGCAAGAGTTGGAATATTTCAGTAGTGTTTGGTTGTGGTTTACCTTGTCAAAGTTACATTTTCTTGATTTTTCAAAGTTCATTTTGAATTTCTTTCGTTGAAATGCAAGAGTTGGAATATTTCAGTTGTGTTTGGTTGTTGTTGACCTTTTAAGCTTTAACTTCGATGTTTTTTTCAAATTTCATGTTGAAGATCTTTCGTTGAAAAGCAATAGTTGGGTTATATCAGTTGTGGTCGGTTGTTGCTTAACCTGTCACGGTTACGCTGTCCTGATTTTTTCATTGTTCAGTTTAAATATCCTTCTTTGAAAAACAAGAGATAGAATATTTCAGTAGTGTTTGGTTGTGGTTTACCGTATCACAGTTACATTTTCTTGATTTTTCAAAGTTCATTTCGAATTTCTTTCGTTGAAATGCAAGAGTTGGAATATTTCAGTAGTGTTTGGTTGTGGTTTACCGTGTCACAGTTACATTTTCTTGATTTTTCGAAGTTCATTTTGAATTTTTTTCATTGAAATGCAAGAGTTTGAATATGTCAGTTGTGTTTCGATGTGGTTTACCTTGTCACAGTTACATTTTCCTGATATTTTAAAGTTTATTTTGAATTTCTTTCCTTGAAAAGCAAGAGTTGGATTATTTCAGTAGTGTTTTGTTGTGGTTTACATTGTCACAGTTACATTTTTTTGATTTTTCAAAGTTCATTTTGAATTTCTTTCGTTGAAATGCAGGAGTTGGAATATTTCAGTTTTGTTTCGTTGTGGTTCACCTTGTCACACTTACATTTTCTTGATTTTTCAAAGATCATTTTGAATTTCTTTCGTTGAAATGCAAGAGTTGGAATATTTCAGTAGTGTTTGGTTGTGGTTTACCTTGTCACAGTTACATTTTCTTGATTTTCAAAGTTCATTTTGAATTTCTTTCATTGAAATGCAGGAGTTGGAATATTTCAGTAGTGTCTGGTTATGATTTACCGTGTCAAAGTTACATTTTCGTGATTTTTCAAAGTTTATTTTGAATTTTTTTCGTTGAAATGCAAGAGTTGGAATATTTCAGTAGTGTATGGTTATGGTATACCTTGTCACAGTTACATTTTCTTGATTTTTCAAAGTTCATTTTGAATTTCATTCCTTGAAATGCAAGTTTTGGAATATTTAAGTTGTGTTTTTGTGTTTTGTTCCTTTTCACTGTTACTTTTTAGTTAATTTTAAAATTTCATTTTGTATTTCTTTCGTTGAAATGCAAGAGTTGGAATATTTCAGTAGTGTTTGGTTGTGGTTTACCTTGTCACAGTTACATTTTCTTAAACCATGTCACAGTTAAATTTTCTTGATTTTTTAAAGTTAATTTTGAATTTCTTTAGTTGAAATGCAAGAGTTGGAATATTTCAGTAGTGTTTGGTTGTGGTTTACCTTGTCACAGTTACATTTTCCTGATTTTTCAAAGTTCATTTTGAATTTCTTTCATTGAAAAGCAAGAGTTGTACTAATTCAGGATTGTTTTGTTGTGGTCTACCTTGTCACATTTACATTCTCTTGATTTTTCAAAGTTCATTTTGAATTTCTTTCGTTGAAATGCAAGAGTTTGAATATTTCAGTAGTGTTTGGTTGTGGCTTACATTGTCACAGTTACATTTTCTTGATTTTTCAAAGTTCATTTTTAATTTCTTTCGTTGAAATGCAAGAGTTGGAATATTTCAGTAGTGTGTGGTTGTGGTTCACCTTGTAACAGTTACATTTTCTTAATTTTTCAAAGTTCATTTTGAACTTCTTTCGTTGAAATGCAAGAGTTGGAATATTTCAGTAGTGTTTGGTTGTGGTTTACCTTGTCACAATTACATTTTCTTGATTTTTCAAAGCTCATTTTGAATGTATCTTGTTGACTTACTAAAGATTGTATACGTCATTTGTGTTTGGTAGTGGGTGACACTTTGAAAGTGAAAGTCTCCTTATTTTTTGATGATCTGTTTGATGATATGTCGTTGTAATAATATAATTTGCCTACTTATTGCTTGTTGCTGGGGGGTTAACATCGTCAAAGTGGAAGTTATATGATTTTTCAATTTTCATATCGAACTTTATTCATTTAAATGAAAGAGTTTGAATATTTCAGTAGTGTTTGGTTATGGTTTACCTTGTCAGAGTTACATTCTCTTAATTTTTCAAAGTTCATTTTGAATTTCATTCGTTGAAATGCAAGTGTTGGAATATTTCAGTAATGTTTGGTTGTGGTTCACCTTGTCACACTTACATTTTCTTGATTTTTCAAAGTTCATTTTGAATTTCTTTCGTTGAAATGCAAGAGTTGGAATATTTCAGTAGTGTCTGGTTGTGGTTAACCTTGTCACAGTTACATTTTCTTGATTTTTCAAAGTTCATTTCGAATTTCTTTCGTTGAAATGCATGAGTTTGAATACTTCAGTTGTGTTTCGGGGTTGTTTACCGTGTAACATTTACATTCACCTGTTTTTTCAAATTTAATTTTGAATTTATTTCTTTGAAATGCAAGAGTTGGAATAGTTCAGTAGTGTTTGGTTATGGTTTACCTTGTCACAGTTACATTTTCTTGATTTTTCAAATTTCATTTTGAATTTCTTTTGTTGAAAAGCAAGAGTTGGAATATTTCAGAAGTGTTTGGTTGTGGTTTACCTTGTCACACTTAAATTTTCTTGATTTTTCCAAGATCATTTTGAATTTCTTTCGTTGAAATGCAAGAGATGGAATATTTCATTAGTGTTTTGTTGTGGTTTACCTTGTCAGAGTTACATTTTCTTGATTTTTCAAAGTTCATTTCGAATTTCTTTCGTTGAAATGCAAGAGTTGGAATATTTCAGTAGTGTTTAGTTGTGGTTTACCGTGTCACAGTTACATTTTCCTGATTTTTCAAAGTTCATTTTGAATTTCTTTCATTGAAATGCAAGAGTTGGAATATTTCAGTAGGGTTTGGTTATGGTTTACCTTGTCAGAGCTACATTCTCTTGATTTTTCAAAGTTCATTTTGAATTTCTTTCGTTGAAATGCTAGAGTTGGAATATTTCAGTAGTGTTTGGTTGTGGTTAACCTTGTCACAGTTACATTTTCTTGATTTTTCAAAGTTCATTTTGAATTTCTTTCGTTGAAATGCAAGAGTTGGAATATTTCAGTAGTGTGTGGTTGTGGTTCACCTTGTCACAGTTACATTTTCTTGATTTTTCAAAGTTCATTTTGAATTTCTTTCGTTGAAATGCAAGAGTTGGAATATTTCAGTTGTGTTTCGTTGTGGTTTACCTTGTCACAGTTACATTTTCTTGATTTTTGAAAGTTCATTTTGAATTTTCTTTCGTTGAAATGCAAGAGTTGGAATATTTCAGTTGTGTTTCGTTGTGGTTTACCTTGTCACAGTTACATTTTCTTGATTTTTCAAAGTTCATTTTGAATTTTTTTCATTGAAATGCAAGAGTTGGAATATTTCAGAAGTGTTTGGTTGTGGTTTACCGTGTCAAAGTTACATTTTCTTTATTTTTCAAAGTTCATTTTGAATTTCTTTCTTTGAAATACAATAGTTGGAATATTTCAGTAGTGTTTAGTTGTGGTTTACCTTGTCACAGTTACATTTTCTTGATTTTTCAAAGTTCATTTATAATTTATTTCGTTGAAATGCAATAGTTGGAATATTTCAGTAGTGTTTAGTTGTGGTTTACCGTGTCACAGTTACATTTTCTTAATTTTTCAAAGTTCATTTTGAATTATTTTCGTTGAAATGCAAGAGTTGGAATATTTCAGTAGTGTTTTGTCGTGGTTTACGTTTTAAATTTTAAATTTACTATTTTTTACAATTTTAATTTGAATTTATTTCGTTGAAATGCAAGAGTTGGAATATTTCAGTAGTGTGTGGTTGTGGTTTACCTTGTCAGAGTTACATTCTCTTGATTTTTCAAAGTTCATTTTGAATTTCTTTCGTTGAAATGCATGAGTTGGAATATTTTAGTTGTGTTTGGTTGTGGTTTACCTTGTCACAGTTACATTTTCTTGATTTTTCAAAGTTAATTTCGAATTTCTTTCGTTGAAATGCAAGAGTTGGAATATTTCAGTTGTGTTTTGTTGTGGTTTACCCTGTCACAGTTACATTTTACTGATTTTTCAAAGTTCATTTTGAATTTCTTTCGTTGAAATGCAAGAGTTAGAATATTTCAGTAGTGTTTGGTTGTGGTTTACCGTGTCACAGTTACATTTTCTTGATTTTTCAAAGTTCATTTAGAATTTCTTTCGTTGAAATGCAAGAGTTGGAATATTTCAGTAGTGTTTGGTTGTGGTTGACCTTGTCACAGTTACATTTTCTTGATTTTTAATAGTTAATTTTGAATTTTTTTCATTGAAATGCAAGAGTTGGAATATTTCAGTTGTGTTTCGATGTGGTTTACCTTGTCACAGTTACATTTTCCTGATTTTTAAAGTTTATTTTGAATTTCTTTCATTGAAATGCAAGAGTTGGAATATTTCAGTAGTGTTTGGTTGTGGTTTACCTTGTCAGAGTTACATTCTCTTGATTTTTCAAAGTTCATTTTGAATTTCTTTTGTTGAAATGCAAGAGTTGGATTATTTCAGTAGTGTTTAGTTGTGGTTCACCTTGTCACAGTTACATTTTCTTGATTTTTCAAAGTTCATTTTGAACTTTTTTCCTTGAAATGCAAGAGTTGGAATATTTCAGTACTGTTTGGTTGTGGTTTACCTTGTCACGGTTACATTTTCTTGATTTTTCAAAGTTCATTTTGAATTTCTCTCGTTGAAATGCAAGAGTTGGAATATTTCAGCTGTGTTTCGTTGTGGTTTACCTTGTCACAGTTACATTTTCTTGATTTTTCAAAGTTCATTTTGAATTTCTTTCGTTGAAATACAATAGTTGGAATATTTCAGTAGTGTTTGGTAGTGGTTTACCTTGTCACAGTTACATTTTCTTGATTTTTCAAAGTTCATCTTGAATTTCTTTCGATGAAATGCAAGATTTGGAATATTTCAGTAGTGTTTGATGTTGTTTAAACTTTTAACAGTTACATTATATAGAAATTTAATATTTAATTTATAATTAATATATATTAAAAGCACTTCTTTTAAAAATTAATTGGTGTTTTGGTGTGGTTTAACTTGTCACAGTTACATTTTCTCGATTTTTCAAAGTTAATTTAGAATTTCTTTCGTTGAAATGCAAGAGTTGGAATATTTCAGTAGTATTTGGTTGTGGTTTACCTTGTCACATTTACATTTTCTTGATCTTTCAAAGTTAATTTGAACTTCTTTCATTGAAATGCAAGAGTTGGAAGTTTTCAGTAGTGTTTGATTGTGATTTACATTGTCAAAGTTACATCTTACTTATTAGTAACTTTTGATTTTTAATTTCTTTCGTTTAAATGCAAGAGTTTGAATATTTCAGTAGTGGTTGATTTTGGTTTACCGTGTCTCAGATACATTTTCTTGATTTTTCAATGTTCCTTTTGAATTTCTATCGTTGAAATGCAAGAGTTGGAATATTTCAGTAGTGTTTGGTTGTGGTTTACCTTGTCACAGTTACATTCCCTTGATTTTTCAAAGTTCATTTTGAATTTCTTTCTTTGAAATGCAAGAGTTGGAATATTTCACCTTGTCACCTTGTCACAGTTACATTTTTCACAGTTACATTTTCATAATTTTTCAAAGTTCATTTTGAATTTATTTCGTTGAAATGCAATAGTTGGAATATTTCAGTAGTGTTTCGTTGTGGTTTACCATGTCACAGTTACATTTTCTTGATTTTTCAAAGTTCATTTTGAATTTCTGTCATTGAAATGCAAGAGTTGGAATTTTTCAGAAGTGTTTGGTTGTGGTTTACCTTGTCACAATTACATTCTCTTGATTTTTCAAAGTTCATTTTGAATTTCTTTCGTTGAAATGCAAGAGTTTGAATATTTCAGAAGTGTATGGTTGTGGTTTACCTTGTCACACTTACATTTTCTTGATTTTTCAAAGATCATTTTGAATTTCTCTCGTTGAAATGCAAGAGTTGGAATATTTCAGTACTGTTTGGTTGTGGTTTACCTTGTCACAGTTACATTTTCTTGATTTTTCAAAGTTCATTTTGAATTTCTTTCGTTGAAATGCAAGAGTTGGAATATTTCAGTAGTGTTTGGTTTTGGTTTACCTTGTCACAGTTACATTTTCTTGATTTTTCAAAGTTCATTTTGAATTTCTTTCGTTGAAATGCATGAGTTGGAATATTTCAGTAGTGTTTCGTTGTGGTTTACCTTGTCAAAGTTACATTTTCTTGATTTTTCAAAGATAATTTTGAATTTCTTTCATTGAAATGCAAGAGTTGGAATATTTCAGAAGTGTTTGGTTGTGGTTTAACTTGTCACAGTTACATTTTCTTGATTTTTCAAAGATTATTTCGAATTTCTTTCGTTGAAATGAAAGAGTTGGAATATTTCAGTAGTGTTTGGTTATGGTTTACCTTCTCACAGTTACATTTTCTTGATTTTTCAAAGTTCATTTTGAATTTCTTTCTTTGAAATGAAAGAGTTGGAATATTTCAGTAGTGTTTGGTTGTGGTTTACCTTGTCACAGTTACATTTTCTTGATTTTTCAAAGTTCATTTTGAATTTCTTTCGCTGAAAAGCAAGAGTTGGAATATTTCAGTAGTGTTTGGTTGTGGTCTACCTTGTCACAGTTACACTTTCTTGATTTTTCAAAGTTCATTTTGAATTTATTTTGTTGAAATGCAAGAGTTGGAATATTTCAGTAGTGTTTGCTTGTGGTTTACATTTTCAAAGTTACTTTTTCTTGATTTTTCAAAGTTAATATGAAATTATATCATTTTAATTCACGATTTTGAATATTTAAGTAGTGTTTTGCTGTGGTTTACCTTGTAACAGTTACATTTTATTGATTTTTCAAAGTTCATTTTGAATTTCTTTCGTTGAAATGCAAGAGTTGGAATATTTCAGTAGTGTTTCGTTGTTGTTTACTTTGTCAGAGTTACATTCTCTTGATTTTTCAAAGTTCATTATGGATTTCTTTAGTTGAAATGTGTTTTGTCGTGCTTTACCTTGACACAGTTAAATTTCCTGATTTTTGTTAGGTTAGGTTAGGCTAGATCAAGTTAGATTAAGGTTCAGTTAGGTTAGATTAGGTTAGCCTACGTACGCGCGCGTACGTAGGCTAACCTAACCTAACTTAACCTTAATCTAACTTGATCGAGCCTAACCTAACCTAACAAAAATCAGGAAATTTAACTGTGTCAAGGTAAAGCACGACAAAACATATTTCAACTAAAGAAATCCATAATGAACTTTGAAAAATCAAGAGAATGTAACTCTGACAAAGTAAACAACTACGAAACACTACTGAAATATTCCAACTCTTGCATTTCAACGAAAAAAAATTCAAAATGAACTTTGAAAAATCAAGAAAATGTCACTGTGACAAGGTAAACCACAGCCAAACACTACTGAAATATTCCAACTCTTGCATTTCAAGGAAAGAAATTCAGATGACTTTGAAAAATCAAGCAAATGTAACTGTGACAAGGTAAACCAGAAGCAAACACTACTGAACTATTCCAACTCGTGCATTTCAACAAAAGAAATTAAAAATGAACTTTGAAAAATCAACAAAGTGTAACTGTGACAAGGTAGACCACAACCAAACACTACTGAAATATTCTAACTCTTGCTTTTCGATAAAAGAAATTCAAAATGAACTTTGAAAAATCAAGAAAATTTAAATGTTACAAGGTAACAAAAGTCATCAAACAACTTATATAGTAAATATCTTGCATTAAATAGTATGTAATTCAGAATGAACTTTGAAAAATCAAGTAAATGTAACTGTGATAAGGTAAACCACAACCAAACACTACTGAAATATTCCAACTCTTGCATTTCAACGAAAGAAATTCAAAATGAATTTTGAAAAATCAATAAAATGTAACTGTTACAATGTAAAACACAACCAATCACGTCTGAAATATTCCAACTCTTGCATTTCAATGAAAGAAATTCAAAATGAGCTTTGAAAAATCAAGAAAATGTAACTGTGACAAGGTAAACCACAACCAAACACTACTTAAATATTCAAACTCTTGCTTTTAAACGAAAGAAATTCAAAATGAACTTTGAAAAATCAAGAAAATGTAACTTTGACAAGGTAAACCACAACGAAACACGACTGAAATAATCCAACTCTTGCATTTCAACGAAAGAAATTCAAAATGAACTTTGAAAAATCAAGAAATTGTAACTGTGACAAGGTAAACCACAACCAAACACTACTGAAATATTCCAACTCTTGCATTTAAGCGAAAAAAATTAAAAATCATCTTAGAAAAATCATGAAATTGTAACTGTGACAAGGTAAACCACAACCAAACACTTCTGAAATATTCCAACTCTTGCATTTCAATGAAAGAAATTCAAAATGAGCTTTGAAAAATCAAGAAAAAGTAAGTGTGACAAGGTAAACCAGAACCAAACACTACTGAAATATTCCAACTCTTGCATTTCAACGAAAGAAATTCAAAATGAACTTTGAAAAATCAAGAAAATGTAACTGTGACAAGGTAAACCACAACCACACAATACTGAAATATTCCAACTCTTGCTTTTCAACGAGAGAAATTCAAACTGATCTTTGAAAAACCAAGAAAATGTAAGTGTGACAAGGTAAACCACAACCAAACACTTCTGAAATATTCCAACTCTTGCATTTCAACGAAAGAAATTCAAAATGAACTTTGAAAAATCAAGAGAATGTAACTGTGACAAGTTAAACCACAACCAAACACTACTGAAATATTCCAACTCTTGAATTTCAATGAAAGAAGTTAAAAATGAACTTTGAAAAATCAAGAAAATGTAACTGTGACAAGGTAAACCACAACCAAACACTATTGAAATATTCCAACTATAGCATTTCAACGAAAGAAATTCAAAATTAACTTAGAAAAATTATGAAAATGTAACTGTGACAAATGTAACTGGGACAAGGTGACAAGGCGAAATATTCCAACTCTTGCATTTCAACGAAAGAAATTCAAAATGAACTTTGAAAAATTAAGGGAATGTAACTTTGACAAGGGAAACTACAACAACACACTACTGAAATATTCCAACTCTTGCATTTCAAAGAAAGAAATTCAAAATGAACTTTGAAATATCAAGAAAATGTAACTGTGACAAGGTAAACCACAACCAAACACTACTGAAATATTCCTACTCTTGCATTTCAATGAAAGAAATTCAAAATGAACTTTGAAAAATCAAGAAAATGTAACTGTGACATGGTAAACCACAACCAAACACTGCTGAAATATTCCAACTCTTGCATTTCAATGAAAGAAATTCAAATGAACTTTGAAAAATCAATAAAATTTAAAAGTGACAAGGTAAACCACAACCAAACACTACTGAAAAATTCCAACTCTTGCATTTCAACGAAATAAATTCAAAATCATATTTGAAAAATCAAGAAAATGTAACTGTGACAAGGTAAACCACAACCAAACACTTCTGAAATATTCCAACTCTTGCATTTCAATGAAAGAAATTCAAAATGAGCTTTGAAAAATCAAGAAAATGTAACTGTGACACGGTAAACCACAACCAAACACTACTGAAATATTCAAACTCTTGCTTTTCAACGAAAGAAATTCAAAATGAACTTTGAAAAATCAAGAAAATGTAACTGTGACAAGGTAAACCACAACCAAACACTAATGAAATATTCCAAGTCTTGCATTTCAAAGAAAGAAATTCAAAATGAACTTTGAAAATTAAATAAAAAGTAACTGTGACAAGGTAAACCACACTCAAAAACTCCAGAAATATTCCAACTCTAGCATTTAAAAGAAAGAAATTCAAAATCATATTTGAAAAATCAAGAAAATGTAACTGTGACAAGGTAAACCACAACCAAACACTTCTGAAATATTCCAACTCTTGCATTTCAATGAAAGAAATTCAAAATGAGCTTTGAAAAATCAAAAAAATGTAACTGTGACAAGGTAAACCACAACGAAACACTACTGAAATATTTCAACTCATGCATTTCAACGAAAGAAATTAAAAATGAACTTTGAAAAATTAAGAAAAAGTAACTGTGACAAGGTATACCATAACCATACACTACTGAAATATTCCAACTCTTTCATTTCAACGAAACAAATTCAAAATGAACTTTGAAAAATCAAGAAAATGTAACTGTGACAAGGTAAAACACAACCAAACACTACTGAAATATTCCAACTCTTGCATTTCAACGAAAGAAATTCAAAATGATCTTTGAAAAATCAAGAAAATGTAAGTGTGACAAGGTAAACCCCAACCAAACACTTCTGAAATATTCCAACTCTTGCATTTCAACGAAAGAAATTCAAAATGAACTTTGAAAAATCAAGATAATGTAACTGTGACAAGGTAAACCACGACCAAACACTATTGAAATTTTCCAACTCTTGCATTTCAATGAAAGAACTTCAAAATGAACTTTGAAAAATCAAGAAAATGTAACTGTGACAAGGTAAACCACAACGAAACACTACTTAAATATTCCAACTATTGCATTTCAACGAAATAAATTCAAAATGAACTTTGAAAAATTATGAAAATGTAACTGTGACAAATGTAACTGTGACAAGGTGACAAGGTGAAATATTCCAACTCTTGCATTTCAACGAAAGAAATTCAAAATGAACTTTTAAAAATTAAGGGAATGTAACTGTGACAAGGTAAACTACAACAACACACTACTGAAATATTCCAACTCTTGCATTTCAACGAAAGAAATTCAAAATTAACTTTGAAATATCAAGAAAATGTAACTGTGACAAGGTAAACCACAACCAAACACTACTTAAATATTCCACTCTTGCATTTCAATGAAAGAAATTAAAAATGAACTTTGAAAAATCATGAAAATTTAACTGTGACAAGGTAAACCACAACCAAACACTATTGAAATATTCCAACTCTTGCATTTCAATGAAATAAATTCAAATGAACTTTGAAAAATCAAGAAAATGTAACTGTGACAAGGTAAACCACAACCAAACACTACTGAAAAATTCCAACTCTTGCATTTCAACGAAAGAAATTCAAAATCATATTTGAAAAATCAAGAAAATGTAACTGTGACAAGGTAAACCAAAACCAAACACTTCTTAAATATTCCAACTATTGCATTTAAATGAAAGAAATTCAAAATGATCTTTGAAAAATCAAGAAAATGTAACTGTGACAAGGTAAACCACAACCAAACACTACTGAAATATTTCAACTCATGCATTTCAACGAAAGAAATTCAAAATGAACTTTGAAAAATTAAGAAAAAGTAACTGTGACAAGGTAAACCATAACCAAACACTACTGAAATATTCCAACTCTTGCATTTCAACGAAATAAATTCAAAATGAACTTTGAAAAATCAAGAAAATGTAACTGTGACAAGGTGAACCACAACCAAACACTACTGAAATATTCCATCTCTTGCATTTCAACGAGAGAAATTCAAAATGATCTTTGAAAAATCAAGAAAATGTAAGTTTGACAAGGTAAACCACAACCAAACACTTCTGAAATATTCCAACTCTTGCATTTCAACGAAAGAAATTCAAAATGAACTTTGAAAAATCAAGAGAATGTAACTGTGACAAGGTAAACCACAACCAAACACTACTGAAATATTGCAACTCTTGCATTTCAATGAAAGAAATTCAAAATGAACTTTGAAAAATCAAGAAAATGTAACTGTGACAAGGTAAACCACAACGAAACACTACTGAAATATTCCAACTATTGCATTTCAACGAAAGAAATTCAAAATGAACTTTGAAAAATTATGAAAATGTAACTGTGACAAATGTAACTGTGACAAGGTGACAAGGTGAAATATTCCAACTCTTGAATTTAAACGAAATAAATTCATAATGAACTTTGAAAAATTAAGGGAATGTAACTGTGACAAGGGAAACTACAACAACACACTACTGAAATATTCCAACTCTTGCATTTCAACGAAAGAAATTCAAAATGAACTTTGAAAAATCAAGAAAATGTAGCTGTGACAAGGTAAACCACAACCAAACACTACTGAAATATTCCACTCTTGCATTTCAACGAAAGAAATTCAAAATGAACTTTGAAAAATAAAGAAAATGTAACTGTGACAAGGTAAACCACAACCAAACACTATTGAAATATTCCAACTCTTGCATTTCAATGAATTAAATTCAGATGAACTTTGAAAAATCAAGAAAATGTAACTGTGACAAGGTAAACCACAACCAAACACAACTGAAATATTCCAACTCTTGCATTTCAACGAAAGAAATTCGAAATGAACTTTGAAAAATCGATAAAATGTAACTGTGACACGGTAAACCACAACCAAACACTACTGAAATATTCCAACTATTGCATTTCAACGAAAGAAATTCAAAATGAACTTTGAAAAATTATGAAAATGTAACTGTGACAAATGTAACTGTGACAAGGTGACAAGGTGAAATATTCCAACTCTTTCATTTCAACGAAAGAAATTCAAAATGAACTTTGAAAAATTAAGGGAATGTAACTTTGACAAGGGAAACTACAACAACACACTACTGAAATATTCCAACTCTTGCATTTCAACGAAAGAAATTCAAAATGAACTTTGAAAAATCAAGAAAATGTAACTGTGACAAGGTAAACCACAACCAAACACTACTGAAATATTCTACTCTTGCATTTCAATGAAAGAAATTCAAAATGAACTTTGAAAAATCAAGAAAATGTAACTGTGACAAGGTAAACCACAACCAAACACTACTGAAATATTCCAACTCTTGCATTTCAATGAAAGAAATTCAGATGAACTTTGAAAAATCAAGAAAATGTAACTGTGACAAGGTAAACCACAACCAAACACTACTGAAAAATTCCAACTCTTGCATTTCAACGAAAGAAATTCAAAATCATTTTTGAAAAATCAAGAAAATGTAACTGTGACAAGGTAAACCACACCCAAACACTTATGAAATATTCCAACTATTTCATTTAAATGAAATAAATTAAAAATGATCTTTGAAAAATCAATAAAATGTAACTGTGGCAAGGTCAACCACAACGAAACACTAATGAAATATTTCAACTATTTCATGTCAACGAAAGAAATTAAAAATTAACTTTGAAAAATAAAGAAAAAGTAACTGTGACAAGGAAAACCACAACCAAACACAACTGAAATATTCCAACTGTTGCATTTCAACTAAAGAAATTCAAAATAAAATTATAAAAATCAAGAAAATGTAAATGGGAAAAGTAAAACAATCAACAAACAACACAGAAAAATTCAAAATATTTCATTTCAACGAAAGAAATTCAAAATGAACTTTGAAAAATCAAGAAAATGTAAGTGTGACAACGTAAACCACAACCAAACACTTCTTAAATATTCAAACTCTTGCATTTCAACGAAAGAAATTCAAAATGAACTTTGAAAAATCAATAGAATGTAACTGTGACAAGGTAAACCACAACCAAACACTACTGAAATATTCCAACTCTTGCATTTCAATGAAAGAAGTTCAAAATGAACTTTGAAAAATCAAGAAAATGTAACTGTGACAAGGTAAACCACAACGAAACACTACTGAAATATTCCAACTATTGCATTTCAACGAAAGAAATTCAAAATGAACTTTGAAAAATAATGAAAATGTAACTGTGACAAATGTAACTGTGACAAGGTGACAAGGTGAAATATTCCAACTCTTGCATTTCAACGAAAGAAATTCATAATGAACTTTGAAAAATGAAGGGAATGTAACTGTGACAAGGGAAACTACAACAACACACTACTGAAATATTCCAACTCTTGCATTTCAACGAAAGAAATTAAAAATGAACTTTTAAAAATCAAGAAAATTTAACTGTGACACGGTAAACCACAACCAAACACTACTGAAATATTCCACACATTCATTTAAACGTAAGAAATTCAAAATGAAATTTGAAAAATCAAGAAAATGTAAATGTGACAAGGTAAACCACAACCAAACACTATTGAAATATTCCAAATCTTGCATTTCAAAGAAAGAAATTCAGATGAACTTTGAAAAATCAAGAAAATGTAACTGTGACACGGTAAACCACAACCAAACACTACTGAAATATTCCAACTCTTGCATTTCAACGAAAGAAATTCAACATTAACTTTGAAAAATCAAGAAAAAGTAAGTGTGACAAGGTAAACCACAACCAAACACTACTGAAATATTCCAACTCTTGCATTTCAACGAAAATAAATTCAAGATGAACTTTGAAAAATCAAGAAAATGTAACTGTGACAAGGTAAACCACTACCAAACGCAACTGAAATATTCCAACTCATGCATTTCATCGAAAGAAATTCAAAATTAACTTTGAAAAATCAAGAGAATGTAACTCTGACAAGGTAAACCACAACGAAACACAACTGAAATATTCCAACTCTTGCATTTCAACGAGAGAAATTCAAAATGAACTTTGAAAAATAAAGAAAATGTAACCGTGACAAGGTAAACCACAACCAAACACTACTGTAATATTCCAACTCTTGCATTTCAACGAAATAATTTCAAAATGAACTTTGAAAAATCAAGAAAATGTAACTGTGACAAGGTGAACCACAACCAAACACTACTGAAATATTCCAACTCTTGCATTTCAACGAAAGAAATTCAAAATTAACTTTGAAAAATCAAGAGAATGTAACTGTGACAAGTTAAACCACATCGAAACACATCTGAAATATTCCAACTCTTGCATTTCAATGAAAGAAATTCAAAATGAACTTTGAAAAATCAAGAAAATGTAACTGTGACACGGTAAACCACAACCAAACACTACTGAAATATTCCAACTCTTGCATTTCAACGAAAGAAATTCTAAATGAACTTTGAAAAATCAAGAAAATGTAACTGTGACACGGTAAACCACAACCAAACACTACTGAAATATTCCAACTCTTGCATTTCAACGAAAGAAATTCAAAATGAACTTTGAAAAATCAGGAAAATGTAACTGTGACAAGGTAAACCACAACCAAACACAACTGAAATATTCCAACTCTTGCATTTCAACGAAAGAAATCCGAAATGAACTTTGAAAAATCCAGAAATTGTAACTGTGACAAGGTAAACCACAACCAAACACAACTGAAATATTCCAACCCTTGCATTTCAACGAAAGAAATTCAAAATGAACTTTGAAAAATCAAGAGAATGTAACTCTGACAGGGTAAACCACAACCAAACACTACTGAAATATTCCAACTCTTGCATTTCAACGAAAGAAATTCAAATCAACTTTGAAAAAGCAAGAAAAAGTAACTGTGACAAGGTAAATCACTACCAAACACTACTGAAATATTTCAACTCTTGCATTTCAACTAAAGAAATTCGAAATGAACTTTGAAAAATAAAGAAAATTTAACTGTGACAATGTAAACCACAACAAAACACTACTGACATATTCCAACTCTTGCATTTCAACGAAAAAAAAATTCAAAATGAACTTTGAAAAATTAAGAAAATGTAACTGTGACACGGTAAACCACAACTAAACACTACTGAAATATTCCAACTATTGCATTTCAACGAAAGAAATTCTAAATGAAATTTGAAAAATCAAGAAAATGTAACTGTGACAAGGTAAACCACAACTAAACACTACTGAAATATTCCAACTATTGTATTTCAAAGAAAGAAATTCAAAATGAACTTTGAAAAATTATTAAAATGTAACTGTGACAAATGTAACTGTGACAAGGTGACAAGGTGAAATATTCCAACTCTTGCATTTCAACGAAAGAAATTCAAAATGAACTTTGAAAAATTAAGGGAATGTAACTTTGACAAGGGAAACTACAACAACACACTACTGAAATATTCCAACTCTTGCATTTCAACGAAAGAAATTCAAAATGAACTTTGAAAAATCAAGAAAATGTAACTGTGACAAGGTAAACCACAACCAAACACTACTGAAATATTCCACTCTTGCATTTCAATGAAAGAAATTCAAAATGAACTTTGAAAAATCAAGAGAATGTAACTCTGACAAGGTAAACTACAACAAAACAATATTGAAATATTCCAACTCTTGAATTACAACGAAAGAAATTCAAATGAAATTTGAAAGATCAATAAAATTTAAATGTGACAAGGTAAACCACAACCAAATATTACTGAAAAATTACAACTCATGCATTTCAAAGAAAGAAATTCAAAATCATTTTTGACAAATCAAGAAAATGTAACTGTGACAAGGTAAACCACAACCAAACACTTCTGAAATATTCCAACTCTTGCATTTCAATGAAAGAAATTCAAAATGAGCTTTGAAAAATCAAAAAAATGTAACTGTGACAAGGTAAACCACAACGAAACACTACTGAAATATTTCAACTCATGCATTTCAACGAAAGAAATTCAAAATGAACTTTGAAAAATCAAGAAAAAGTAACTATGACAAGGTAAACCAGAACCAAACACTACTGAAATATTCCAACTCTTGCATTTCAACGAAAGAAATTAAAACTGAAATTTGAAAAATCAAGAAAATGTAACTGTGACAATGTAAACCACAACCAAACACTACTGAAATATTCCAACTCTTGCATTTCAACGAGAGAAATTCAAAATGATCTTTGAAAAATCAAGAAAATGTAAGTGTGACAAGGTAAACCACAACCAAAAACTTCTGAAATATTCCAACTCTTGCATTTCAACGAAAGAAATTCAAAATGAACTTTGAAAAATCAAGAGAATGTAACTGTGACAAGGTAAACCACAACCAAACACTACTGAAATATTCCAACTCTTGCATTTTAATGAAAGAAATTCAAAATGAACTTTGAAAAATCAAGAAAATGTAACTGTGACAAGGTAAACCACAACGAAACACTACTGAAATATTCCAACTATTGCATTTCAACGAAAGAAATTCGAAATGAACTTTGAAAAATCAAGAAAATGTAACTGTGACAAGGTAAACCACATCTAAACACTACTGAAATATTCCAACTATTGCATTTCAAAGAAAGAAATTCAAAATTAAATTTTAAAAATTATGAAAATGTAACTTTGACAAATGTAACTGTGACAAGTTGAAAAGGTGAAATATTCCAACTCTTGCATTTCAACGAAAGAAATTCAAAATGAACTTTGAAAAATTAAGGGAATGTAACTTTGACAAGGGAAACTACAACAACACACTACTGAAATATTCCAACTCTTGCATTTCAACGAAAGAAATTCAAAATTAACTTTGAAAAATCAAGAAAATGTAACTGTGACAAGGTAAACCACAACCAAACACTACTGAAATATTCCACTCTTGCATTTCAATGAAAGAAATTCAAAATGAACTTTGAAAAATCAAGAAAATGTAACTCTGACAAGGTAAACTACAACCAAACACTATTGAAATATTCCAACTCTTGCATTTCAATGAAAGAAATTCAAATGAACTTTGAAAAATCAAGAAAATGTAACTGTGACAAGGTAAACCACAACAAAACACTACTGAAATATTCCAACTCTTGCATTTCAACGAAAGAAATTCAAAATCATTTTTGAAAAATCAAGAAAATGTAACTGTGACAAGGTAAACCACAACCAAACACTTCTGAAATATTCCAACTCTTGCATTTCAATTAAAGAAATTCAAAATGATCTTTGAAAAATCAAGAAAATGTAACTGTGGCAAGGTAAACCACAACGAAACACTACTGAAATATTACAACTCATGCATTTCAACGAAAGAAATTCAAAATGAACTTTGAAAAATCAAGAAAAAGTAACTGTTATAAGGTAAAACACAACCAAACACTACTGAAATATTCCAACTCTTGCATTTCAACGAAAGAAATTCAAAATGAACTTTAAAAAATCAAGAAAATGTAACTGAGATAAGGTAAACCACAACCAAACACTACTGAAATATTCCAACTCTTGCATTTCAACGAGAGAAATTCAAAATGATCTTTGAAAAATAAAGAAAATGTAAGTGTGACAAGTTAAACCACAACCAACAAATTCTTAAATATTACAACTCTTGCATTTCAACTAAAGAAATTCAAAATGAACTTTGAAAAATCAAGAGAATGTAACTGTGACAAGGTAAACCACAACCAAACACTACTGAAATATTCCAACTCTTGCATTTTAATGAAAGAAATTCAAAATGAAGTTTGAAAAATCATGAGAATGTAACTGTGACAAGGTAAACCACAACGAAACACTACTGAAATATTCCAACTATTGCATTTCAACGAAAGAAATTCAAAATGAACTTTGAAAAATAATGAAAATATAACTGTGACAAATGTAACTGTGACAAGGTGACAAGGCGAAATATTCCAACTCTTGCATTAAAACGAAAGAAATTCATAATGAACTTTGAAAAATTAAGGGAATGTAACTGTGACAAGGTAAACTACAACAACACACTACTGAAATATTCCAACTCTTGCATTTCAACGAAAGAAATTCAAAATTAACTTTTAAAATTCAAGAAAATGTAACTGTGACACGTTAAACCACAACCAACCACTACTGAAATATTCCAACTCTTGCATTTCAACGAAAGAAATTCAAAATGAACTTTGAAAAATCAAGAAAATGTAACTGTGACAAGGTAAACCGCAACCAAACACTATTGAAATATTCCAACTCTTGCATTTTAATGAAAGAAATTCAAATGAACTTTGAAAAATCAAAAAAATGTAACTGTGACAAGGTAAACCACAACCAAATACTACTGAAATATTCCAACTCTTGCATTTCAACGAAAGAAATTTTAAATGAACTTTGAAAAATCTAGAAAATGTAACTGTGACACGGTAAACCACAACCAAAAACTACTGAAATATTCCAACTCTTGTATTTCAACGAAAGAAATTCAAAATGAACTTTGAAAAATCAAGAAAAAGTAACTGTGACAAGGTAAACCACAACCAAACACTACTGAAATATTCCAACTCTTGCATTTCAACGAAATAAATTCAATATGAACTTTGAAAAATCAAGAAAATGTAACTGTGACAAGGTAAACCACTACCAAACACTACTGAAATATTCCAACTCTTGCATTTCAACGAAAGAAATTCAAAATGAACTTTGAAAAATTAAGAAAATGTAACTGTGACAAGGTAAACCACAACGAAACACAACTGAAATATTCCAACTCTTGCATTTCAACGATAGAAATTCAAAATGAACTTTGAAAAATAAAGAAAATGTAACCGTGACAAGGTAAACCACAACCAAACACTACTGAAATATTCCAACTCTTGCATTTCAACGAAAGAAGTTCAAAATGAACTTTGAAAAATTAAGAAAATGTAACTGTGACAAGGTGAACCACAACCAAACACTAATGAAATATTCCAACTCTTGCATTTCAATAAAAGAAGTTCAAAATAAACTTTGAAAAAATCTGGAGAATGTAACTCTGACAAGGTAAACCACAACCAAACACTACTGAAATATTCCAACTCTTGCATTTCAATGAAAGAAATTCAAAATAAACTTTGAAAAATAAGGAAAATGTAACTGTGACAAGATAAACCACATCGAAACAAACTGAAATATTCCAGCTCTTGCATTTCAATGAAAGAAATTCAAAATGAACTTTGAAAAATCAAGAAAATGTAACTGTGACACGGTAAACCACAACCAAACACAACTGAAATATTCCAACTCTTGCATTTCAACGAAAGTAATTCAAAATGAACTTTGAAAAATCAAGAAAATGTAACTGTGACACGGTAAACCACAACCAAACACTACTGAAATATTCCAACTGTTGCATTTCAAAGAAAGATATTAAAAATTAAATTTGAAAAATCATGAAAATGTAACTGTGACAAGGTAAACCACAACCAAACACAACTGAAATATTCCAACTCTTGCATTTCAACGAAAGAAATACGAAATGAACTTTGAAAAATCCAGAAATTGTAACTGTGACAAGGTAAACCACAACCAAACACAACTGAAATATTCCAACCCTTGCATTTCAACGAAAGAAATTCAAAATGAACTTTGAAAAATCAAGAGAATGTAACTCTGACAGGGTAAACCACAACCAAACACTACTGAAATATTCCACTCTTGCATTTCAATGAAAGAGATTCAAAATGAACTTTGAAAAATCAAGAAAATGTAACTGTGACAAGGTAAACCGCAACCAAACACTATTGAAATATTCCAACTCTTGCATTTCAATGAAAGAAATTCAAATGAACTTTATAAATCAAAAAAATGTAACTGTGACAAGGTAAACCACAACCAAATACTACTGAAATATTCCAACTCTTGCATTTCAACGAAAGAAATTCTAAATGAACTTTGAAAAATCAAGAAAATGTAACTGTTACACGGTTAACCACAAACAAACACTACTGAAATAATCCAACTCTTGCATTTCAACGAAAGAAATTCAAAATGAACTTTGAAAAATCAAGAGAATGTAACTCTGACAAGGTAAACCACAACCAAACACTACTGAAATATTCCAACTCTTGCATTTCAATGAATGAAATTCAAAATGAGCTTTGAAAAATCAGGAAAATGTAACTGTGACAAGGTAAACCACAACCAAACACTACTGAAATATTCCAACTCTTGCATTTCAACGAAAGAAATTCGAAATGAACTTTGAAAAATCAAGAGAATGTAACTGTGACACGGTAAACCACAACCAAACACTACTGAAATATTCCAACTCTTGCATTTCAACGAAAGAAATTCGAAATGAACTTTGAAAAATCAAGAAATAGTAACTGTGACAAGGTAAACCACAACCAAACACAACTGAAATATTCCAACCCTTGCATTTCAACGAAAGAAATTCAAAATGAACTTTGAAAAATCAAGAGAATGTAACTCTGACAGGGTAAACCACAACCAAACACTACTGAAATATTCCAACTCTTGCATTTCAACGAAAGAAATTCAAATCAACTTTGAAAAATCAAGAAAATGTAACTGTGACAAGGTAAACCACTACCAAACACTACTGAAATATTTCAACTCTTGCATTTAAACGAAAAAAATTAAAAATTAACTTTGAAAAATCAAGAGAATGTAACTGTGACAATGTAAACCACTACAAAACAATACTGACATATTCCAACTCTTTCATTTCAACGAAAAAAAAATTCAAAATGAACTTTGAAAAATTAAGAAAATGTAACTATGACACAGTAAACCACAACTAAACACTACTGAAATATTCCAACTATTGCATTTCAACGAAAGAAATTCGAAATGAAATTTGAAAAATCAAGAAAATGTAACTGTGACAATGTAAAACAAATCTACACAATAATTTTATAATAAATAACGTTATTTAAATATAATGTATTTATATAATAAAATAGAAAAATCTATATAATGTAACTTTTAAAAGGTAAACCACAACCAAACACTACTGAAATATTCCAACTCTTGCATTTCAACGAAAGAAATTCAAAATGAACTTTGAAAAATCAAGATAATGTAACTGTGACAAGGTAAACCACATCAAAACACAACTGAAATATTCCAACTCTTGCATTTCAACGAAAGAAAATTCAAAATGAAATTTGAAAAATCAAGAAAATGTAACTGTTACAAGGTAAACAACAACGAAACACAACTTAAATATTCCATCTCTTGGATTTCAAATGAAGGAATTCAAAATGAACTTTGAAAAATCAAGAAAATGTAACTGTGACAAGGTGAACCCCAACCAAACACTACTGAAATTTTCCAACTCTTTCATTTCAATGAAAGAAATTCGAAATGAACTTTGAAAAATCAAGAAAATGTAACTGTGACAAGGTAAACCACAACCAAACACTACTGAAATATTCCAACCCTTGTATTTCAACGAAAGAAATTCAAAATGAACTTTGAAAAATCAAGAGAATGTAACTCTGACAAGGTAAACCACAACCAAACACTACTGAAATATTCCAACTCTTGCATTTCAATGAATGAAATTCAAAATGAACTTTGAAAAATCAGGAAAATGTAACTGTGACACGGTAAACCACAACCAAACACTACTGAAATATTCCAACTCTTGCATTTCAACGAAAGAAATTCGAAACGAACTTTGAAAAATCAAGAGAATGTAACTGTGACACGGTAAACCACAACCAAACACTACTGAAATATTCCAACTCTTGCATTTCAACGAAAGAAATTCAAAATGAACTTTGAAAAATCAAGAAAATGTAACTGTGACAAGGTAAACCACAACCAAACACTATTAAAATATTCCAACTCTTGCATTTCAAAGAAAGAAATTAAAAATGAAATTTGAAAAATCAAGAAAATGTAACTGTGACAAGGTAAACCACAACGAAACACAACTGAAATATTCAAACTCTTGCATTTCAACGAAGGAAATTCAAAATGAACATTGAAAAATCAAGAAAATGTAACTGTGACAAGGTAAACCACAATCGAACACTACTGAAATATTCCAACTCTTGCATTTCAACGAAAAAAATTCAAAATGAACTTTGAAAAATCAAGAAAATGTCACTGTGACAAGGTAAACCACAGCCAAACACTACTGAAATATTCCAACTCTTGCATTTCAAGGAAAGAAATTCAGATGACTTTTGAAAAATCAAGCAAATGTAACTGTGACAAGGTAAACCACAAGCAAACACTACTGAAATATTCCAACTCTTGCATTTCAACAAAAGAAATTCAAAATGAACTTTGAAAAATCAAGAAAGTGTAACTGTGACAAGGTAAACCACAACCAAACACTACTGAAATATTCCAACTATTGCTTTTCAACGAAAGAAATTCAAAATGAACTTTGAAAAATCAAGAAAATGTAACTGTGACAAGGTAAACCACCATCAAACACTACTGAAATATTCCAACTCTTGCATTTCGACGAAAGAAATTCAAAATGAACTTTGAAAAATCAAAAAAATGTAACTGTGACAAGGTAAACCATAATCAAACACTACTGAAATACTCCAACTCTTGCATTTAAACCAAATAAATTCAAAATGATCTTTGAAAAATCAAGAAAATGTAACTGTGACAAGGTAAACCACAACCAAACACTACTGAAATATTCCAACTCTTTCATTTCAATGAAAGAAATTCAAAATGAGCTTTGAAAAATCAAAAAAATGTAACTGTGGCAAGGTAAACCACAACGAAACACTACTGAAATATTCCAACTCATGCATTTCAACGAAAGAAATTCAAAATGAACTTTGAAAAATCAAGAAAAAGTAACTCTGACAAGGTAAACCAGAACCAAACACTACTGAAATATTCCAACTCTTGCATTTCAACGAAAGAAATTCAAAATGAACTTTGAAAAATCAAGAAAATGTAACTGTGACAAGATAAACCACAACCAAACACTACTGAAATATTCCAACTCTTGCATTTCAACGAGAGAAACTCAAAATGATCTTTGAAAAATCAAGAAAATGTAAGTGTGACAAGGTAAACCACAACCAAACACTTCTGAAATATTCCAACTCTTGCATTTCAACGAAAGAAATTCAAAATGAACTTTGAAAAATTAAGAGAATGTAACTGTTACAAGGTAAACCACAACCAAACACTATTGAAATATTCCAACTCTTGAATTTTAAAGACAGAAATTCAAAATTAACTTTGAAAAATCAAGAAAATGTAACTGTGACAAGGTAAACCACAACGAAACACTACTGAAATATTCCAACAATTGCATTTCAACGAAATAAATTCAAAATGAACTTTGAAAAATTATGAAAATGTAACTGTGACAAATGTAACTGTGACAAGGTGACAAGGTGAAATATTCCAACTCCTGCATTTCAACGAAAGAAATTCAAAATGAACTTTGAAAAATTAAGGGAATGTAACTGTGACAAGGGAAACTACAACAACACACTACTGAAATATTCCAACTCTTGCATTTCAACGAAAGAAATTCAAAATGAACTTTGAAATATCAAGAAAATTTAACTGTGACAAGGTAAACCACAACCAAACACTACTGAAATATTCCACTCTTGCATTTCAATGAAAGAAATTCAAAATGAACTTTGAAAAATCAAGAAAATTTAACTGTGACAAGGTAAACCACAACCAAACACTATTGAAATATTCCAACTCTTGCATTTCAATGAAAGAAATTCAAATTAACTTTGAAAAATCAATAAAATTTAACTGTGACAATGTAAACCACAACCAAACACTACTGAAATATTCCAACTCTTGCATTTCAACGAAAGAAATTAAAAATCATTTTTGAAAAATCAAGAAAATGTAACTGTGACAAGGTAAACCACAACCAAACACTTCTGAAATATTACAACTCTTGCATTTCAATGAAAGAAATTCAAAATGAGCTTTGAAAAATCAAGAAAATGTAACTGTGACAAGGTAAACCACAACGAAACACTACTGAAATATTTCAACTCATGCATTTCAACGAAAGAAATTCAAAATGAACTTTGAAAAATCAAGAAAAAGTAACTGTGACAAGGTAAACCATAACCAAACACTACTGAAATATTCCGACTCTTGCATTTCAACGAAAGAAATTCAAAATGAACTTTGAAAAATCAAGAAAATGTAACTGTGACAAGGTAAACCACAACCAAACACTACTGAAATATTCCAACTCTTGCATTTCAACTAAAGAAATACAAAATGAAATTTGAAAAATCAAGAAATATAACATGTGACAAGGAAAACGAAAACCAAACACAACTGAAATATTCCAACTCTTGCATTTCAACGAAAGAAATTCGTGAATGCATTTCAACGAAAGAAATTCGAAATGAACTTTGAAAAATCAAGAAATTGTAACTGTGACAAGGTAAACCACAACCAAACACAACTGAAATATTCCAACCCTTGCATTTCAACGAAAGAAATTCAAAATGAACTTTGAAAAATCAAGAAAATGTAACTGTGACAAGGTAAACCACAACCAAACACTACTGAAATATTCCAACTCTTGCTTTTCAACGAGAGAAATTCAAAATGATCTTTGAAAAATCAAGAAAATGTAAGTGTGACAAGGTAAACCCCAACCAAACACTTCTGAAATGTTCCAACTCTTGCATTTCAAAGAAAGAAATTCAAAATGAACTTTTAAAAATCAAGATAATGTAACTGTGACAAGTTAAATCACAACAAAAAACTACTGAAATATTCCAACTCTTGAATTTCAATGAAAGATATTCAAAATGAACTTTGAAAAATCAAGAAAATGTCACTGTGACAAGGTAAACCACAACGAAACACTACTGAAATATTCCAACTATTGCATTTCAACGAAAGAAATTCAAAATTAACTTTGAAAAATTATGAAAATGTAACTGTGACAAATGTAACTGAGACAAGGTGACAAGGCGAAATATTCCAATTCTTGCATTTCAACGAAAGAAATTCAAAATGAACTTTGAAAAATAAAGGGAATGTAACTTTGACAAGGGAAACTACAACAACACACTACTGAAATATTCCAACTCTTGCATTTCAACGAAAGAAATTCAAAATGAACTTTGAAAAATCAAGAAAATGTAACTGTGACAAGGTAAACCACAACCAAACACTACTGAAATATTCCACTCTTTCATTTCCACGAATGAAATTCAAAATGAACTTTGAAAAATCAAGAAAATGTAACTTTGACAAGGTAAACCACAACCAAACACTACTGAAATATTCAAACTCTTGCATTTCAATGAATGAAATTCAGATTAACTTTTAAAAATCAAGAAAATGTAACTGTGACAAGGTAAACCACAACCAAACACTACTGAAATATTACAACTCTTGAATTTCAACGAAAGAAATTCAAAATCACTTTTGAAAAATCAAGAAAATGTAACTGTGACAAGGTAAACCACAACCAAACACTTCTGAAATATTCCAACTCTTGCATTTCAATGAAAGAAATTCAAAATGAGCTTTGAAAAATCAAGAAAATGTAACTGTGGCAAGGTAAACCACAACGAAACACTACTGAAATATTTCAACTCATGCATTTCAACGAAAGAAATTCAAAATGAACTTTGAAAAATCAAGAAAAAGTAACTGTGACAAGGTAAACCAGAACCAAACACTACTGAAATATTCCAACTGTTGCATTTCAATGAAAGAAATTCAAAATGAACTTTGAAAAATCAAGAAAAAGTAACTGTGAAAAGATAAACCAGAACCAAACACTACTGAAATATTACAACTCTTGCATTTCAACGAGAGAAATTCAAAATGATCTTTGAAAAATCAAGAAAATGTAAGTGTGACAAGGTAAACCACAACAAAACACTACTGAAATATTCAAATTCTTGCATTTCAACGAAAGAAATTCAAAATGAACTTTAAAAAATCAAGAGAATGTAACTGTGACAAGGTAAACCACAACCAAACACTACTGAAATATTCCAATTCCTGCATTTTAATGAAAGAAATTCAAAATGAACTTTGAAAAATCAAGAGAATGTAACTGTGACAAGGTAAACCACAACGAAACACTACTGAAATATTCCAACTATTGCATTTCAACGAAAGAAATTCAAAATGAACTTTGAAAAATTATGAAAATATAACTGTGACAAATGTAACTGTGACAAGGTGACAAGGTGAAATATTCCAACTATTGCATTTCAAGGAAAGAAATTCATAATGAAGTTTGAAAAATTAAGGGAATGTAACTGTGACAAGGTAAACTACAACAACACACTACTGAAATATTCCAACTCTTTCATTTCAAATAAAGAAATTCAAAATGAACTTTGAAAAATCAAGAAAATGTAACTGTGACAAGGTAAACCACAACCAAACACTTCTGAAATATTCCACTCTTTCATTTCAATGAAAGAAAATCAAAATGAACTTTGAAAAATCAATAAAATGTAACTTTGACAAGGTAAAACACAACCAAACACTACTGAAATATTCCAACTCTTGCATTTCAAAGAAATAAATTCAAATGAAATTTGAAAAATCAAAAAAATGTAACTGTGACAAGTTAAACCACAACCAAATACTACTTAAATATTCCAACTCTTGCATTTCAACTAAAGAAATCCAAAATGAACTTTGAAAAATTGAGAAAATGTAACTGTGACAAGGTAAACCACAACAAAACACTAATCAAAAATTTCAACACGAGCTTTTAAACGAAAGAATTTCAAATGAACTTTGAAAAATCCAGACAAAGTAAGTTATAAATTGACAACCGCACCCACACAATCCAGAAATATTCCAACTCTTTCATTTAAACGAAAGAAAATCAAGATGAACTTTGAAAAATCAAGAAAATGTAACTGTGACAAGGTCAACCAGTAGCAAACACAACTGAAATATTCCAACTCTTGCATTTCAATGAAACAAATTTGAAATGAACTTTGAAAAAATCAAGACCATGTAACTGTGACAAGGTAAACCACAACGAAACTCTTCTGAAATATTCTAACTCTTGCATTTCAACTAGAGAAATTCAAAATGAACTTTGAAAAATCAGGAAAATGTAACTGTGACAAGGTAAACCACAACCAAACACTACTGAAATACTCCAACTCTTGCATTTCAACGACAGAAGTTCAAAATGAACTTTGAAAAATTAAGGAAATGTAAGTGTGACAAGGTGAACCACAACCAAACATTACTAAAATATTCCAACTCTTGCATTTCAACGAATGAAATTCAAAATGAACTTTGAAAAATCACGAGAATGTAACTCTGACAAGGTAAACCACGACAAAACACTACTGAAATATTCCAACTCTTGCATTTCAATGAAAGAAATTCAAAATAAACTTTAAAAAATCATTAAAATGTAACTGTGACAAGGTAAACCACATCGAAACAAACTGAAATATTCCAGCTCTTGCATTTCAATGAAAGAAATTCAAAATGAACTTTGAAAAATCAAGAAAATGTAACTGTGACACGGTAAACCACAACCAAACACTACTGAAATATTCCAACTCTTGCATTTCAAAGAAAGAAATTCTAAATGAACTTTGAAAAATCAAGAAAATGTAACTGTGACAAGGTAAACCACAACAAAACACTACTGAAATATTCCAACTCTTGCTTTTCAAAGAAAGATATTCAAAATGAAATTTGAAAAATCAGGAAAATGTAACTGTGACAGGGTAAACCACAACCAAACACAACTGAAATATTCCAACTCTTGCATTTCAACGAAAGAAATTCTAAATGAAATTTGAAAAATCAAGAAATTGTAACTGTGACAAGGTAAACCACAACCAAACACAACTGAAATATTCCAACTCTTGCATTTCAACGAAAGAAATTCAAAATGAACTTTGAAAAATCAAGAGAATTTAACTCTGACAGGGTAAACCACAACCAAACACTACTGAAATATTCCAACTTGCATTTCAACGAAAGAAATTCAAATCAACTTTGAAAAATCAAGAAAATGTAACTATGACAAGGTAAACCACTACCAAACACTACTGAAATATTCCAACTCTCGCATTTCAACGTAATAAATTCAAAATGAACTTTGAAAAATCAAGAGAATGTAAATGTGACAAGGTAAACCACTACAAAACACTACTGACATATTCCAACTCTTGCATTTCAACAAAAAAAAAATTCAAAATGAACTTTGAAAAATTAAGAAACTGTAACTATGACACTGTAAAACACAACTAAACACTAGTGAAATATTCCAACTCTTGCATTTCAACGAAAGAAATTCGAAATGAACTTTGAAAAATCAAGAAAATGTAACTGTGACAAGGTAAACCACAACCAAAAACTAATGAAATAGTCCAACTCTAGAATTTAAATGAAAAAAATTCTAAATTAAATTTTAAAAATCAATAAAACATAACTGTGACAAGGTAAAACACAACCAAACACTAATGAAATATTCAAACTCTTTTATTTAAACGAAAGAAAATAAAAATTTAAATTTTAAAATAAGCTAAAATGTACCTGTTACACGTTCGATCACAAGGAACCACAACTTAAATATACCAACTCGTGCATTTCAAATAAAGATATTCAAAATGAACTTTGAAAAATCAAGAAAATGTAACTGTGACAAGGTGAACCCCAACCAAACACTACTGAAATTTTCCAACTCTTTCATTTCAACGAAAGAAATTCAAAATGAACTTTGAAAAATCAAGAAAATGTAACTCTGACAAGGTGAACCACAACCAAACACTACTTAAATATTCCAACTCTTGCATTTTAACGAAAGAAATTCAAAATGAACTTTGAAAAATCAAGAGAATGTAACTCTGACAAGGTAAACCACAACCAAACACTACTGAAATATTCCAACTCTTGCATTTCAATGAATGAAATTCAAAATGAACTTTGAAAAATCATAAAAATGTAACTGTGACACGGTAAACCACAACCAAACACTACTGAAATATTCCAACTCTTGCATTTCAACGAAAGAAATTCGAAACGAACTTTGAAAAATCAAGAGAATGTAAGTGTGACAAGGTGAACCACAACCAAACACTACTGAAATATTCCAACTCTTGCATTTCAACGAAAGAAATTCAAAATGAACTTTGAAAAATCAAGAGAATGTAACTGTGACAAGGTAAACCACAACAAAACACTACTGAAATATTCCAACTCTTGCATATCAATGAAAGAAATTCAAAATAAACTTTAAAATATCATGAAAATGTAACTGTGACAAGGTAAACAACAACGAAACACAACTGAAATATTCCAACTCTTGCATTTCAACGAAAAAAATTCAATATGAACTTTGAAAAACCAAGAAAATGTAACTGTGACAAGGTAAACCACTACCAAACACTACTGAAATATTCCAACTCTTGCATTTCAACGAAAGAAATTCAAAATGAACTTTGAAAAATCAAGAGACTTTAACTGTGACACGGTAAACCACAACCAAACACAACTGAAATATTCAAACTCTTGCATTTCAACGAGAGAAATTCAAAATGAACTTTGAAAAATCAAGAAAATGTAACTGTGACAAGGTAAACCACAACCAAACACTACTGAAATACTCCAACTCTTGCATTTCAACGACAGAAGTTCAAAATGAACTTTGAAAAATCAAGAAAATGTAAGTGTGACAAGGTGAACCACAACCAAACATTACTGAAATATTCCAACACTTGCATTTCAACGAAAGAAATTCAAAATGAACTTTGAAAAATCAAGAGAATGTAACTCTGACAAGGTAAACCACAACCAAACACTACTGAAATATTCCAACTCTTGCATTTCAATGAAAGAAATTCAAAATAAACTTTAAAAAATCAGGAAAATGTAACTGTGACAAGATAAACCACATCGAAACAAACTGAAATATTCCAGCTCTTTCATTTCAATGAAAGAAATTCAAAATGAACTTTGAAAAATCAAGAAAATGTAACTTTGACACTGTAAACCACAACCTAACACTACTGAAATATTCCAACTCTTGCATTTCAACGAAAGTAATTTGAAATGAACTTTGAAATATCGAGACAATGTAACTGTGACACGGTAAACCAAAACCAAACACTACTGAAATATTCCAACTCTTGCTTTTCAACAAAAGAAATTCAAAATGAACTTTGAAAAATCAAGAAATTGTAACTGTGACAGGGTAAACCACAACCAAACACAACTGAAATATTCCAACTCTTGCATTTCAACGAAAGAAATTCGAAATGAACTTTGAAAAATCAAGAAATTGTAACTGTGACAAGGTAAACCACAACCAAACACAACTGAAATATTCCAACCCTTGCATTTCAACGAAAGAAATTCAAAATGAACTTTGAAAAATCAAGAGAATGTTACTCTGACAGGGTAAACCACATCCAAACACTACTGAAATATTCCAACTCTTGCATTTCAACGAAAGAAATTCAAATCAACTTTGAAAAATCAAGAAAATGTAACTGTGACAAGGTAAACCACAACCAAACACTACTGAAATATTCCAACTATCGCATTTCAAAGAAATAAATTCAAAATGAACTTTTAAAAATCAAGAAAATGTAACTGTGACAAGGTAAACCACGACAACACACTACTGATATATTCCAACTCTTGCATTTCAACTAAAAAAAAATTCAAAATGAACTTTGAAAAATTAAGAAAATGTAACTGTGACAAGGTAAACCACAACTAAACACTACTGAAATATTCCAACTATTGCATTTCAACGAAAGAAATTCGAAATGAACTTTGAAAAATCAAGAAAATGTAACTGTGACAAGGTAAACAACAACCAAACACTACTGAAATAATCCAACTCTTGCATTTCAATCAAAAAAATTCAAAATGAACTTTGAAAAATCAAGAAAATGTAACTGTGACAAGGTAAACCACTACGAAACACAACTGAAATATTCCAACTCTTGCATTTCAACGAAAGAAAATTCAAAATGAACTTTGAAAAATCAAGAAATTGTAACTGTGACAAGGTAAACCACAACGAAATACAACTGAAATATTCCAACTCTTGCATTTCAACGAAGGAAATTCAAAATGAACCTTAAAAAATCAAGAAAATGTAACTGTGACAAGGTCAACCACAAACAAACACTACTGAAATATTTCATCTCTTGCATTTCAACGAAAGAAATTCAAAATGAACTTTGAAAAATCAAGAAAATGTAACTGTGACAAGGTGAACCACAACCAAACACTACTGAAATATTCCAACTCTTGCATTTAAACGAAAGAAATTCAAAATAAACTTTGAAAAAACATGAGAATGTAACTCTGACAAGGTAAACCACAACCAAACACTACTGAAATATTCCAACTCTTGCATTTCAAAGAAAGAAATTCTAAATGAACTTTGAAAAATCAAGAGATTGTAACTGTGACACGGTAAACCACAACCAAACACTACTGAAATATTCCAACTCTTGCATTTCAACGAAAGATATTCAAAATGAACTTTGAAAAATCAGGAAAATGTAACTGTGACAGGGTAAACCACAACCAAACACAACTGAAATATTCCAACTCTTGCATTTCAACGAAAGAAATTCGAAATGAACTTTGAAAAATCAAGAAATTGTAACTGTGACAAGGTAAACCACAACCAAACACAACTGAAATATTCCAACCCTTGCATTTCAACGAAAGAAATTCAAAATGAACTTTGAAAAATCAAGAGAATGTAACTCTGACAGGGTAAACCACAACCAAACACTACTGAAATATTCCAACTTGCATTTCCACGAAATAAATTCAAATCAACTTTGAAAAATCAAAAAAATTTAACTATGACAAGGTAAAACACTACCAAACACTACTGAAATATTTCAACTCTTGCATTTCAACGAAAGAAATTCAAAATGAACTTTTAAAAATCAAGAAAATGTAACTGTGACAAGGTAAACCACGACAAAACACTACTGAAATATTCCAACTCTTGCATTTCAACGAAAAAAAAATTAAAAATGAACTTTGAAAAATTAAGAAAATGTAACTGTGACACAGTAAACCACAACTAAACACTACTGAAATATTCCAACTATTGCATTTCAACGAAAGAAATTCGAAATGAAGTTTGAAAAATCAAGAAAATGTAACTGTGACAAGGTAAACCACAACCAAACACTATTGAAATATTCCAACTATTGCATTTCAATGAAAAAAATTCAAAATGAACTTTGAAAAATCAAGAAAATGTAACTGTGACAAGGTAAACCACATCAAAACACAACTGAAATATTCCAACTCTTGCATTTCAACGAAAGAAAATTCAAAATGAACTTTTAAAAATCAAGAAAATGTAACTGTGACAAGGTAAACCACAACGAAACAAAACTGAAATATTCCAACTCTTGCATTTCAACTAAATAAATTCAAAATGAACTTTGAAAAATCAAGAAAATGTAACTGTGACTAGGTGAACCACAACCAAACACTACTGAATATTCCAACTCGTGCATCTAAACGAAATAAATTCAAGAAGGGCTTTGAAAAATCATGAAACTTTAACTGTGACACTGTTAACCATAACAAAACACTACTGAAATGATCAAACTCTTGCATTTCAGCGAATGAAATTCAAGATGAACTTTGAAAAATCAAGAGAATGTAACTCTGACAAGGTAAACCACAACCAAACACTACTGAAATATTCCCACTCTTGCATTTCAAAGAAAGAAATTCAAAATGAACTTTGAAAAATCAGGAAAATGTAACTGTGACACGGTAAACCACAACCAAACACTACTGAAATATTCCAACTCTTGCATTTCAACGAAAGAAATTCTAAACGAACTTTGAAAAATCAAGAAAATGTAACTGTGACACGGTAAAACACAACCAAACACTACTGAAATATTCCAACTCTTGCATTTCAAAGAAAGAAATTCAAAAGAACATTTAAAAATAAAGAAAATGTACCTTTGACAAGGAAACCCGCAACCAACCACAACTGAAATCTACCAACTCTTGCATTTCAAAGAAAGAAATTCAAAATGAACATTTAAAAATCAAGAAAATGTAACTGTGACAAGTTAAACCACAACGAAACACAACTGAAATATTCCATCTCTTGCATTTCAACGAAAGAAATTCAAAATGAACTTTGAAAAATCAAGAAAATGTAACTGTGACAAGGTAAACCACAACCTAATACTACTGAAATATTCCAACTCTTGCATTTCAACGAAAAAAATTCAAAATGAACTTTGAAAAATCAAGAAAATGTCACTGTGACAAGGTAAACCACAGCCAAACACTACTGAAATATTCCAACTCTTGCATTTCAAGGAAAGAAATTCAGATGACTTTTGAAAAATCAAGCAAATGTAACTGTGACAAGGTAAACCACAAGCAAACACTACTGAAATATTCCAACTCTTGCATTTCAACAAAAGAAATTCAAAATGAACTTTGAAAAATCAAGAAATTGTAACTGTGACAAGGTAAACCACAACCAAACACTACTGAAATATTCCAACTCTTGCTTTTCAACGAAAGAAATTCTAAATGAACTTTGAAAAATCAAGAAAATGTAACTGTGACAAGGTAAACCACAACCAAACACTACTGAAATATTCCAACTCTTGCATTTCAACGAAAGAAATTCAAAATGAGCTTTGAAAAATCAAGAAAGTGTAACTGTGACAAGGTAAACCACAACCAAACACTACTGAAATATTCCAACTCTTTCATTTAAGCGAAAGAAATTCAAAATCAACTTTGAAAAATCAAGAAAATGTAACTGTGACAAGGTAAACCACAACCAAACACTTCTGAAATATTCCAACTCTTGCATTTCAATGAAAGAAATTCAAAATGAGCTTTGAAAAATCAAGAAAATGTAACTGTGACAAGGTAAACCACAACGAAACACTACTGAAATATTTCAACTCATGCATTTCAACGAAAGAAATTAAAAATGAACTTTGAAAAATCAAGAAAAAGTAAGTGTGACAAGGTAAACCATAACCAAACACTACTGAAATATTCCAACTCTTTCTTTTCAACGAAAGAAATTCAAAATGAACATTGAAAAATCAAGAAAAAGTAACTGTGACATGGTAAACCACAACAAAACACTACTGAAATATTCCAACTCTTGCATTTTAACGAGAGAAATTCAAAATGATCTTTTAAAAATCAAGAAAATGTAATTTTTACAAAGTAAACCACAACCAAAAACTACTGAAATATTCCAACTCTTGCATTTCAACGAAAGAAATTTAAAATGAACTTTGAAAAATAAAGATAATGAAACTGTGACAAGGTTAAACACAACCAAACACTATTGAAATTTTCAAACTCTTTCATTTCAATGAAAGAAATTCAAAATGAAATTTGAAAAATCAAGAAAATGTAACTGTGACAAGGTAAACCACAACGAAACACTACTGAAATATTCCAACTATTGCATTTCAACGAAAGAAATTCAAAATGAACTTTGAAAAATTATTAAAATGTAACTGTGAAAAATGTAACTGTGACAAGGTGACAAGGTGAAATATTCCAACTCTTGCATTTCAACGAAAGAAATTCAAAATGAACTTTGAAAAATTAAGGGAATGTAACTTTGACAAGGTAAACTACAACAACACACTACTGAAATATTCCAACTCTTGCATTTCAACGAAAGAAATTCAAAATGAACTTTGAAAAATCAAGAAAATGTAACTGTGACAAGGTAAACCACAACCAAACACTACTGAAATATTCTACTCTTTCATTTCAATGAAAGAAATTCAAAATGAACTTTGAAAAATAAAGAAAATGTAACTGTGACAAGGTAAACCACAACCAAACACTACTGAAATATTCCAACTCTTGCATTTCAATGAAAGAAATTCAAATGAACTTTGAAAAATCAATAAAATGTAACTGTGACAAGGTAAACCACAACCAAACACTACTGAAATATTCCAACTCTTGCATTTCAAAGAAGGAAATTAAAAATCATTTTTGAAAAATCAAGAAAATGTAACTGTGACAAGGTAAAACACAACCAAACACTTCTGAAATATTCCAACTCTTGCATTTCAATGAAAGAAATTCAAAATGAGCTTTGAAAAATCAAGAAAATGTAACTGTGACAATGTAAACAACAAAGAAACACAACTGAAATATTTCAACTCATGCATTTCAACGAAAGAAATTAAAAATGAACTTTGAAAAATCAAGAAAAAGTAACTGTGACAAGGTAAACCAGAACCAAACACTACTGAAATATTCCAACTCTTGCATTTCAATGAAAGAAATTCAAAATGAACATTGAAAAATCAAGAAAATGTAACTGTGACAAGGTAAACCATAACCAAACACTAGTGAAATATTCCAACTCTTGCATTTCAACGAGAGAAATTCAAATTGATCTTTGAAAAATCAAGAAAATGTAAGTGTGACAAGGTAAACCACAACCAAACACTTCTGAAATATTCCAACTCTTGCATTTCAACGAAAGAAATTGAAAATGAACTTTGAAAAATCAAGAGAATGTAACTGTGACAAGGTAAACCACAACCAAACACTACTGAAATATTCCAACTCTTGCATTTCAATGAAAGAAGTTCAAAATGAACTTTGAAAAATCAAGAAAATGTAACTGTGACAAGGTGAACCACAACCAAACACTACTGAAATATTCCAACTATTGCATTTCAACGAAAGAAATTCAAAATGAACTTTGAAAAATTATGAAAATGTAACTGTGACAAATGTAACTGTGACAAGGTGACAAGGCGAAATATTCCAACTCTTGCATTACAACGAAAGAAATTCATAATGAACTTTGAAAAATTAAGGGAATGTAACTGTGACAAGGTAAACTACAACAACACACTACTGAAATATTCCAACTCTTGCATTTCAACGAAAGAAATTCAAAATGAACTTTGAAAAATAAAGAAAATGTAACTGTGACAAGGTAAACCACAACCAAACACTACTGAAATATTCCACTCTTGCATTTCAAAGAAAGAAATTCAAAATGAACTTTGAAAAATCAAGAAAATGTAACTTTGACAAGGTAAACCACAACCAAACACTATTGAAATATTCCAACTCTTGCATTTTAATGAAAGAAATTCAAATGAACTTTGAAAAATCAACAAAATGTAACTGTGACAAGGTAAACCACAACCAAATACTACTGAAATATTCCAACTCTTGCATTTCAACGAAAGAAATTCGAAATGAACTTTGAAAAATCGAGAAAATGTAACTGTGACGCGGTAAACCACAAGCAAACACTACTGAAATATTCCTACTCTTGCATTTCAGCGAAAGAAATTCAAAATGAACTTTGAAAAATCAAGAAAAGGTAACTGTGACAAGGTAAACCACAACCAAACACTACTGAAATATTCCAACTCTTGCATTTCAAATAAATAAATTCAATATTAACTTTGAAAAATCTAGAAACTGTAACTGTTACAAGGTAAACCACTACCAAACACTACTGAAATATTCCAACTCTTGCATTTCAACGAAAAAAATTCAAAATGAACTTTTAAAAATTAAGAAAATGTAACTGTGACAATGTAAACCACAACGAAACACATATTAAATATTACAACTCTTGCATTTCAACGAGACAAATTCAACATGAACTTTGAAAAATCAAGAGAATGTAACTGTGACAAGGTAAACCACAACCAAACACTACTGAAATATTCCAGCTCTTGCATTTCAACGAAAGAAATTCAGAATGAACTTTGAAAAATCAAGAAAATGTAACTGTGACAAGGTGAACCACAACCAAACACTACTGAAATATTCCAACTCTTGCATTTCAACGAAAGAAATTCAAAATGAACTTTGAAAAATCAAGAGAATGTAACTGTGACAAGGTAAACCACAACGAAACACTACTGAAATATTCCAACTCTTGCATTTCAATGAAAGAAATTCAAAATAAACTTTGAAAAATCAGGAAAATGTAACTGTGACAAGGTAAACCACATCGAAACACAACTGAAATATTCCAACTCTTGCATTTCAATGAAAGAAATTCAAAATGAACTTTGAAAAATCAAGAAAATATAACTGTGACACGGTAAACCACAACCAAACACTACTGAAATATTCCAACTCTTGCATTTCAACGAAAGAAATTCGAAATGAACTTTGAAAAATCAAGAAAATATAACTGTGACACGGTAAACCACAACCAAACACTACTGAAATATTCCAACTCTTGCATTTCAACGAAAGATATTCAAAATGAACTTTGAAAAATCAGGAAAATGTAACTGTGACAGGGTAAACCACAACCAAACACTACTGAAATATTCCAACTCTTGCATTTCAACGAAAGAAATTCGAAATGAACTTTGAAAAATCAAGAAAATGTAACTTTGACAAGGAAAACCACCACAAAACACTATTGAAATATTCCAACTCTTGCATTTAAACAAAAAAAAATTCAAAATGAACTTTGAAAAATCAAGAAAATGTAAATGTGACACGGTAAACCACAACTAAACACTACTGAAATATTCCAACTATTGCATTTCAACGAAAGAAATTCTAAATGAACTTTGAAAAATCAAGAAAATGTAACTGTGACAAGGTAAACCACAACCAAACACTACTGAAATATTACAACTATTGAATTTAAAAGAAAGAAATTAAAAATGAACTTTGAAAAATCAAGAAAATGTAACTGTGACAAGGTAAACCACAACAACACACTATTGAAATATTCCAACTCTTGCATTTCAATGAAAAAAATTCAAAATGAACTTTGAAAAATCAAGAAAATGTAACTGTGACAAGGTAAACCACAACAAAACACTACTGAAATATTCCAACTCGTGCATTTAAATGAAAGAAATTCAAAATGAACTTTGAAAAATCAAGAAATTGTAACTGTGACAAGGTAAACCACAACGAAACACAACTGAAATATTCCAACTCTTGCATTTCAACGAAAGAAATTCAAAATGAACTTTAAAAAATCAAGAAAATGTAACTGTGACAAGGTGAACCACAACCAGAAACTACTGAAATATTCCAACTCTTGCATTTCAACGAAAGAAATTCAAAATGAACTTTGAAAAATCAAGAAAATGTAACTGTGACAAGGTGAACCACAACCAAACACTACTGAAATATTCCAACTCTTGCATTTCAACGAAAGAAGTTCAAAATAAACTTTGAAAAATCAAGATAATATAACTCTGAAAATGTTAACCAAAACCAAACACTACTGAAGTATTCCGACTCTTGAATTTCAATGAATGAAATTCAAAATGAACTTTGAAAAATCAAGAAAATTTAACTGTGACGCGGTAAACCACAACCAAACACTACATAAATATTCCAACTCTTGCATTTAAACGACAGAAATTCGAAAAGAACTTTGAAAAATCAAGATAATGTAACTGTGACACTGTAAACCACAACCAAACACTACTGAAATATTCCAACTCTTGCATTTCAACGAAAGAAATTCAAAATGAACTTTGATAAATCAAGAAAATGTAACTGTGACAAGGTAAACCACAACGAAACACAACTGAAATATTCAATCTCTTGCATTTCAACGAAAGAATTTCTAAATGAACTTTGAATAATCATGAAAATGTAACTGTGACAAGGTAAACCACAACCAAACACTACTGAAATATTCCAACTCTTGCATTTCAACGAAAGAAATTCAAAATGAACTTTGAAAAATCAAGAAAATGTAACTGTGACAAGGTAAACCACAACCAAACACTACTGAAATATTCCAACTCTTGCATTTCAGTGAAAGAAATTCGAAATGAACTTTGAAAAATCAAGAGAATGTAACTCTGACAAGGTAAACCACAACAAAACACTACTGAAATATTTCAAATCTTGCATTTCAATGAAAGAAATTCAAAATTAACTTTGAAAAATCATGAAAATGTAACTGTGACAAGGTAAACCACAACCAAACACTACTGAAATATTCCAACTCTTGCATTTCAACGAAAGAAATTCAAAATGAACTTTGAAAAATCAAGAAAATGTAACTGTGACATGGTTTAAGAAAATGTAACTGTGACAAGGTAAACCACACCCAAACACTACTGAAATAAACCAACTCTTGCATTTCAACGAAAAAAATTCAAAATGAACATTGAAAAATCAAGAAAATGTAACTGTGACATGGTTTAAGAAAATGTAACTGTGACATGGTAAACCACAACCAAACACTACTGAAATATTCCAACTCTAGCATTTCAACGAAAGAAATTCAAAATGAACTTTGAAAAGTCAAGAAAATGTAACTGTGACAAGGTAAACCACACCCAAACACTACTGAAAGATTCCAACTCTTGCATTTCAACGAAAGAAATTCAAAATGAACATTGAAAAATCAAGAAAATGTAACTTTGACAAGGTATACCATAACCATACACTACTGAAATATTCCAACTCTTGCATTTCAAAGAAAGAAATTCAAAATGAACTTTGAAAAATCAAGAACATGTAATTGTGACAAGATAAACCACAATCAAACGCTACTGAATTATTCCAACTCTTGCATTTCAATGAAAGAAATTCAAAATGAACTTTGAAAAATCAAGAAAATGTAACTGTGACAAGGTAAACCACAACCAAACACTACTGAAATATTCCAACTCTTGCATTTCATTGAAAGAAATTCAAAATAAACTTTGAAAAATCAGGAAAATGTAACTGTGACAAGGTAAACCACAACCAAACACTATTGGAATATTCCAACTCTTGTATTTCAACGAAAGAAATTCAAAATGAACTTTGAAAAATCAAGAAAATGTAACTGTGACAAGGTAAACCACAACCAAACACTACTGAAATATTCCAACTCTTGCATTTCAACGAAAAAAATTCAAAATGAACTTGGAAAAATCAAGAAAATGTAACTGTGACAAGGTAAACCACAACCGAACACTACTGAAATATTCCAACTCTTGCATTTCAAAGAAAGAAATTCAACATTAAGTTTGAAAAATCAGGAAAATGTAACTGTGCCATGGTAAACGACAACCAAACACTACTGGAATATTCCAACTCTTGTATTTCAACGATAGAAATTCAAAATTAATTTGAAAAATTCAAGAAAATGTAACTGTGACAAGGTAAACCATAACCAAACACTATTGAAATATTCCAACTCTTGCATTTCAACGAAAGAAAATTAGTTGTTCTGAAATACCTTTTGAAAAGTATTGCTTGGAGTTGTGGGCATTCAAAAAGCTGTAAAGTAAAGTTGCGGGTGAAAAGGATGGGAATTTCAACTTGTAAAATGAGTGAAAATTAGTTGTTCTGAAATGCCTTTTGAAAAGTATTGCTTGGAGTTGTGGGCATTCAAAAAGCTGTAAAGTAAAGTTGCGGGTTAAAAGGATGGGAACTTCAACTTGTAAAATGAGTTTAGGAGTGATATTAAGAAAGTAACTTGCTCTGATATGGTCTTTGAAAAGTATTTCTTGGTGTTGAGGTATCCAAAAAGCTGTAAAGTATAGCTGTGTGTGAAAAAGATAAGTACTTCAAGTTGCAAAATGGGTTTAGGAGGGACATTAAGAAAGTAACTTGCTTGTCTTAGTCGATTACGTCATTCTATATCCCATAAATGAATTCCCGTCATGACCTTCTGATAGGGTTCTACCGATTATGTAATCAATATCTCAGAAATCCATTTGTCCTAGTTGATTACGTCATTCTCTGTCCATAAATGGATTCCCGTTAGGACCTCCTGATAGGGTTCTACTGATTATGTACTCAATTTCTCAGAAATCCAATTGTCTTAGTCGACTACGTCATTCTATGCCCATAAATGAATTCCCGTCATGACCTTCTGATAGGGTTCTACCGATTATGTAATCAATTTCTCAGAAATCCATTTGTCCTAGTTGATTACGTCATTCTATGCCCATAAATGGATCCCCGACATGACCTTCTGATAGGGTTCTACCGATTATGTAATCAATTTCTCAGAAATCCAATTGTCCTAGTTGATTACGTCATTCTATGCCCATAAATGGATTCCCGTCACGAGCTTCTTATAGGGTTCTACCGATTATGTAATCAATTTCTCGGGAATTCTCTCCCTTCGATTACGCAATCAATATATCTCTTCCCCACCTTCCCCTTAGAAACATCAAATTAATTCCACTTTCGTGAATCAATAATTCCCCTTAGAAACAACAAATTAATTCCCATTTCGTGACATATCAATCACTCTTGACATCACCTGTCAGACATTATTAAACTTCGCCTGGAAACAATTTGATTAATGATTGACAGTACCTGTCAGACATTATTAAACTTTGCCCGGAAACAATTTGATTAATGACTGACAGCACAAGTGTTCCAAAGTCCCAATCGCTTTAATTAACCACGGGTTCTCCCTAATGACTCTTTTCACATGGCCAAAACAACAACAACAACAATATCGACCTTGGAAATTTAGGTCATTGACCCCATTAACCACGTGTTCTCCCTAGGGAGGCTATGCCCATATAAGGAGCCCTGTCACGATCAATAGGGTTAACCATGTGTTCTCCCTAGGGAGGCTATGCCCAAATAAGGAGCCCTGTCACGATCAATAGGGTTAACCACGTGTTCTCCCTAATGACTCTCTGCACATGGCCAAAACAACAACAACAACAAATAAATCGACCTTGACATTCGCTGAGAGCGTGCACGTACAACAACAACAACATCAACACCGTTGGAAATTTAGGTCATTGACCCCATTAACCACGTGTTCTCCCTAGGGAGGCTATGCCCATATAAGGAGCCCTGTCACGAGATACATTCTTTTGATAACCGAATTTTGTACTGCCACGAGTTATAGGGTCCTTTCTACTGATTTTCAGATAGAAAATATATTTTTGAGGAGGACACTCCCCCACAACCCTCAGGGCAAGAGTTTTAAGTAATGCCCTGGGGGCATAAAAGGTTTTTATAGAAGGCGTTGTCGTAGAAACTTCAAAACAGGCTCATTCGTTTGAAAATTCAAAGGGCTAGTGTCCTTTTTAATAGTCGAAAGTGATCGGAGGGCAACTAGCCCCCCCCCACGCCCATCATTTCTCCAAACACATCCAATCAAATTTTGAGATAGCCATTTTGTTCAGTGTGGTAGATTTCCAGATAGAAAATATGTTTTTGAGGAGGACCCTATCTCTCAACCCTCAGGGCCAGGGTTTTAAGTTATGCCCTGGGGGCATATAAGGTTTTTATAGAAGGCGTTGTCGTAGAAACTTCAAAGGAGGCTCATTCGATTAGAAATCGAGAGTTCTAGTGCCCTTTTTAATAGTCGAAAATGGTTGGAGGGCAACTAGCCCCCCCCCCTACGCCCATCATACCCCCAAACACATCCAATCAAAATTTTGAGATAGGTATTTTGTTCAGTATAGTTGGTTTCCGGATATAAAATATATTTTTGAGGAGGACACTCCCCCACAAACCTCACAGCAAGAGTTTTAAGTTATGCCCTGCGGGCATATAAGGTTTTATTGAAGGCGTTGTCGTAGAAACTTCAAAAAAGGCTCATTCGATTGGAAATTCAAAGGGATAGTGCCCTTTTTAATAGTCGAAAGTGAATGGAGGGCAACTAGCCCCCCCCCCACGCCCCTCATTCCTCCAAACACATCCAATCAAAATTTTGAGATAGCCATTTTGTTCAACGTAGTTGATTTCCTGATAGAAACTTCCTGATAGATTTTTGAGGAGGATACTCCCCCACAACCCTCAGGGCAAGAGTTATAAGTTATGCCCTGGGGGCATGCAAGGTTTTCATAGAAGGCGTTGTCGTAGAAACTTCAAAACAGGCTCATTCGATTGGAAATCGAGAGTTCTAGTGCCCTTTTTAATAGTCAAAAATGATTGGAGGGAACCTAGCGCCCACCCCCCCCACGCCCATGATTCCCCCAAACACATCCAATCAAAATTTTGAGGTAGCCATTTTGTTCAGCGTAGTTGGTTTTCACATAGAAAATATATCTTTGAGTGGGACACTCCCCCACAACCCTCAGGGAAAGAGTTTTAAGTTATGCCCTGGGGGCATATAAGTTTTTATAGAAGGCGTTGTCGTAGAAACTTCAAAAAAGGCTCATTCGATGGAAAATTCAAAGGGCTAGTGCCCTTTTTAATAGTCGAAAGTGATTGGAGGGCAACTAGCCCCCCCCCCCCCCATGCCCATCATTTCTCCAAACACATCCAATCAAAATTTTGAGATAGCCATTCTCTTCAGCGTAGTTGATTTCCGGATAGAATATATGTTTTTGAGGAGGACACTGCCCCTCAATCCTCAGGGCAAGGGTTTTAAGCTATGCCCTGGGGGCATATAAGGTTTTTATAGAAGGCGTTGTCGTAAAAACTTCAAAAGGGGCTCATTCGATTGGAAATTTAGAGTTCTAGCGCCCTTTTTAATAGTCGAAAGTGATTGTTCAGCGTAGTTGATTTCCAGATATAAAATATATTTTTGAGGAGGACACTCCCCCACAACCCTCAGGGCAAGAGTATTAAGTTATGCCCCGGGGGCATATAAGATTTTTATAGAAGGTGTTGTCGTAAAAACTTCAAAACAGGCTCATTTGATTGGAAATTCAAAGGGCTAGTGCCCCTTTTAATAGTCAAAAGTGATTGGAGGGCAACTAGCCCCCCACGCCCATCATTCCCCCAAACACATCCACTCAAAATTTTCAGATAGCCATTTTGTTCAGCGTAGTTGATTTCCAGATAGAAAATATGTTTATGAGGAGGATACTCCCCCACAACCCTCAGGGCAAGAGTTTTAAGCTATGCCCTAGGGGCATATACGGTTTTTATAGAAGACGTTGTCGTAGAAACTTCAAAAAAGGCTCATTCGATTAGAAAGTCAAAGGTCATTTTTTTTTATTATTAAGCCTAGTTATCCACTGTACATTTTGAATAACATGTGCATTCAGATTTTACGTTTATACTATTCGAACAAAAAATAAAAATGAAAAAATACTGAAAACGATTAAAAAAAAAGAATACGATGATGTTGAAAAGAAATAAATGTTATGTTTTTGTTACAGAATTTACATTCAGAATTAATTGATGTAGATGTAGAGTAGATCTTTACAGCCACCCCCACCCCTTACTTTTAAAAAATTCTGTATATGCCTGAATATCAATGAGAGTTATAATGTTTCGGTATTAACAAACTTACTAGGCATCTGCCCTCCTCCCTCACAAAAGAATCATATATAGCCTATACCGTGTGTCTTAACCTTTCTTGATTTCCCAAAATTCAAATACAAGTAAAACCAATAAATCGGATCCAAACTGGATGTAAGATAAGATTTTGTCATTGAAACGCTCTTTATTTCGTATTTTAAACGAAATTCTTGAATAAATACCAAAAAATACTGTATTGTTTTTACATTCAAATCGTAGTCAAATGCGCCGTAAATTAGTCCAAAGAAATCAATAAGAATTAAAAATCAGAATAAAAGAAAATGAAGCAAAAATAGTGAAAATTTTTAGTTTATTTAGCAGTAACACATGCCTTTAAACTCCCCCTCCCCCAGAAGTTTATCCCAACCGTCGGAAAATTTCCCCAGGAAAATCGCCCATGGTAAAATCTCCCAATTTTCCTTTCATAAAAACAGCCTAGACCAGAAATACTTGCGGGAATCAAGAGGTATTAAATAGCAACCCCCCACCCCTCCATTTGAACTAATTCTGATTATACCTAAGGCCCAATGAGAGTTAGAATGTTTTGGTATTAAAACACACGTATTAGGCATCTGCTCTCCTCCCTAACAAGGAAAGAAACAGAGAGTGTAAGGCAGTGGCGGATCCAGGGGAGGGGAGAGGGGGGTGCCCCTCCCCCTAACGTAGTCTAAAGTAATGTAATCTACCTCATTAACGCAAGAGTGCGTTAATTAAACTTGCTCCTAACGCAAGTTTATTAGATCAACCTATTTTGCGCCCCCCCCCTAAAAAAATCCTGGATCCGCCCCTGATGTAAGGGCACTATAACTTTTAATTTGTAATTCAATGAACCCCGTTCCAAAGTTTATGCGACCACCTCTTCCACATGAAGTGCCCCTGGAAAAATAAATAAGTATTAATCAATTGAACCCTTATGGCTCTTTACTTAAATAACGCTATAGCACTGCTTCTGACCTAAAAAGTTGAGTAGAAATTTCAGCTTTCATTTTTATGAATATCCGAAATTACCTGAGGGGAATATGTTTGGGGGAGCATATTCCACGGCTGGAAAATTTCTGCTGGGTGGAATTTAACGTGGGGGAATTATCAGCAGGAAAAGAAAATGTTCTTGGAGGGGGGAGGAATTTCCCAGGGGGTAAGTTTTCCTAATTTGAATTATTCAGGGAGGGAACGACTAAACCCATTCGATAATATTCTAAATTTTACATATGAAATTAACGGGAATAAAGAATCAACGGAAATGTCAAAGAATGCACTTCAGGTTCCTTTAGACGATTGTGTTCGTGTCTTTTGAAAAAAGACATTTTCAAAAGACAGATTATTTTCATTTGTATTACTCTCTCTGTGGCTGCTCAATTATGCATGTGAGGGGGGAGACTTCTCCCCACCACTGTCTACGCTAAGGTTTCAGTTTTTATCTCAAGGCTTAAAAATGAACGTAGTGCGACTAAAGTACAACTCAAAATACCATATATAGAATAATATATGGACATAACACGGAACAATTAATTAAAATTGCATATTATGAGTTAAGGCTTACCCAAATCATGGGCCAGGGGGCTCATCATTCCACAATCTATGAAAGCAATCCTGCAATAACTAAAAATATAAAGTATTTTTGAGTATTTTAACGTCTTCCACAACTCAACCGGTCCAACATTCTACAGCCTAAAGAGTCTCTCTAATCTCTTAAATCGGGAACGGAGGAGATAAGTGAAGTTCCGCCCCGTATTGGATGAGTCTCCAACCTCACCCTCCCCCTCTCCTACTGTCTACGCTAAAGTTTTCTTCTTTATGCCAACTACGCTGCCCCCACTCCAAAGACTTTAATAAGGTAAAGTTTTGTATGGGAAAAACACATAGTAAATCTATTATAAAATACGTAAAATAACAGTCAAACTTAAAATAAAGTTAAAATACATACTTTTTGATAAATGCTAAATTATTGTGGCACAAAATATCCGAAAAATGGTCTAATCAAAATGATACTGTTCTTTCTGTATCAACAAATGGAATGATATGATACAGAATGAATTCGATCCATTCATTGTTGCGTGAAAAAATCAGGTTTGATTTTTCGGAGCCATATAATTAAGCTGTCTATAGCAAAGGCCATAAGGCTTCAATGTTTAGTTATTATTAATTAAATAAAACCTTACATAAAAATAAGTTTTCTAAGAAGAGTAAAGAGCCATATTGAACTCAGAACGGGCAGAAATTAATTCCTATTATAGTTAAAACTCAAAAAAACCAGAAATTACTGTTAGAGAATAAACAAAACCCTGAACGAACATAAATTAAAATTAACTATCTTACAAACATAAAGATGACCGGTGCAAACATAAATAAATGAATAAACCTTATATAGCTTCAATATTTTTTATTATTTTCCCCTCAGAGCTGCTTTATATGTAAGGGTTAAAAATACCATTTTGTTAAAATAGTTGAAAGGTTAAGTAACAAAACTCTGGCGTCGACAAAACCCCCCAGGGCCCAGGGGCAGGAAGGAATTCTTGTATAAACTTCTGAGAGGGCTCATTTGATTGGAAATTGGAAGTTCTAGTCCAGTTCTTTAGAGTCAAAATTGATCGAAGGGCAAATAACCCCCCCCGGACCTTTTTTCCCCACCCCTTCCTTTGAACTAATTCTGTTTATACCTGAAGGCCCAATGAGAAAGAATGTTTTGGTATTAACACACACCTATCAGGCATCTGCTCTCCTCCCTAACAAGGAAAGAAACAAAGAGTGTAAGGCAGTGGCGGATCCAGGGGAGGGGCGAGGGGGCGCCCCCTAACGTAGTCAAAAGTAATGTAATTTACTTAATTTACGCAAGATTGTGTTACTTGAACTTGCCATTTTTTCAATCCATACATTGTTGTCAATCGCTGTCCACCAGTTATGCAAGCTGTCTATTGTTCATATATAAGGTTTTTATCAAAGAGGTAATCGTATAGAATTTGAAAAAATCTTCATTCGATTTCAATTGGAAATTCTAGATCCGTTTTTTAAAGTCAAGAATAATCGGACAGTAAGCATCCCCCCCCCTCATAGCATCAAAACTTGAAATTTTTTGCGATAAAAAAAGAACAAAAATTAATTAAAAAAATATCCGAAAAATAAGTTTTTCAAAGAAATGTAAAGGCCATTTTAAACTTAAGCTCAGGAGATACAAATACCTGTTACAATTCAAACTGAAAACGACCAAAATTACTATTAAAGAATAAATGAAACCCAAAACGAACAGAAATTAAATAAACAATCATAGCAAAAAACACACAACAAGTAATAATATAAATGGATAAATAGATCTTAAAATGAGTAATGCTTAGATTGAATATGAAAATCGAGCTTAAACGAAAAAAATAGATTGCTGTTAAAGTATAAATGAAGCTTAAAACGAACAGAAATTAAATAAACAATCAATGCGAACAAACATACAATATATATTAATATAAATAAATAAATTAATCTTAAAACAAGTGAAACTTAAATTGAATATGCAAGTCAAGTTATCGAATAAAAATAACTACAAACAAGAGTTTGGGTATCACCTCACTGCAGAACCCTAAAACCTACTGCGTCATTGACGCTTTACTGAAAACGAATTATATTACATATGTTTTCTTTGGTACTTAATATTGAAGATAAATATTAAAATTACAGTAAAATTTTGAACTGATGAGCTTTCAGCAATTAATATCATTATACATAAAACATTCAGTTTAATTTATCAGTCCCTTTAAATACTGGTCAAGACAAATGAAGCTTCACTACAAACAAAATTTGAACATTGCCCCCTTGTTTAACTGTAAGAACCTAAAGCCTTCTGGGTCATTGGCGCTTCAATAAAAACTAGCTACTTGTACATTACAAATTTATCCTTTTCCAGTTCTTGCAGCGTTGAAAGTGAAAATAAAAATTACAGTGAAAAAAAAATCTTGAACTGATGGATCTTTCAACAATTAATATCATTATATATGTAATATTGAATTTGATTTTGTTTATACTTTCCAAGACTGTTCAAGACTCATATAGTTTTCAGTAAAGCGCCAATGACGCAGTAGGTTTTAGGCTTTTGCAGAGAGGCGATACCCAAACTCTTGTTTGTAGTTATTTTTATTCGATTCAAACTTGATTTGCATATTCAATTTAAGTTTCACTTGTTTTAAGATTTATTTATTCATTTACATTAATATATATTGTATGTTTGTTCGCATTGATTGTTTATTTAATTTCTGTTCGTTTTAAGTTTCATTTATTCTTTAATTACAAACTATTTTTTTGGTTTTAAGCTTGATTTTCATATTCAATCTAAGCATTACTCGCTTTAAGATCTAATTATTCATTTATATTATTACTTGTTGTGTGTTTTTTGCTATGATTGATTATTTAATTTCTGTTCGTTTTGGGTTTCATTTATTCTTTAATAGTAATTTCTGGTCGGTTTGAGTTTGAATTTAACAGGTATTTGTATCTCCTGAGCTTAAGTTTAAAATGGCCTTTACTTTTCTTTGAAAAACTGATTTTTCGGAAAGTTTTTTTAATTAATCAGAGAAAAGGATCTTAAGTTATGCAATTGCAGATTGTTCAAAGATGAGGTTCATATGGGGTTAGAAGAAAAAAGGCGGAAATGTTTGATTCTTGCTGCCCATTCGAATGTTTTTTTTATTTCAATTAGCTTGAAACTTATATCTGCAAATATTTGGGCTAAGGAGATTCTGATGTATAAAACAAAACTGAAAAAATGCCTCACAAAAAAATTGAGCCCAAAAATAGGCCCAATTTTTCCAAACGGCTAGCAAACTACATCCATAAGTCTCTGAGCTAGGGTGATCCTAACGTAAAAACAAATAATTTAGGTTTGAGGAGACTGGCCTTCCAAAAATAGGGCTTAGAAACGGGAGAAAAACTTGATATTCTGATCAGCTTGATTAAATTGGAAACAGGGACGCTTCTGAGAATAGGGCTTAAATATCTGCGATAGGTATATTTTTTCCCCAATCGGCCTAAAAATTTATATATGCAAGTCTTGGAGCCCCCAAAAATAAGCAAAACAAGAAAAAATATTGGTTAATAAATAAATACGGGCCAAAATTTGGCCGAAAAACTTTTTGTCTGAAGAGTAACAGAATTACATTTATAAGTTTCCGGGTTAAGGAGATCCAAAGGTAGAAATATATAGTTTAGGTTTAGGGGCATAGGTCACCCAAACATGGGTCCCGGGAAAGGAATAAGCAAATTTATTTCAGACAGTTTTCAGTCCACATCAATGTCTTAGAGCCAGGGAAACCAGAGAATACAAACAATTTTAAAGACTGGGGGCATGAGCTTCGGCTCGCGCCTCGAAAATGGGGTGAAAATAGGCTAACAAGTTTTACCGATCCGTAAGAGCCATTTTTGATCAGCACAAACAAAAATCCAACCTTTGGAGGGTTTAAGGGAATGGTAGCTCAATCTTATAACCGATAATTCCCGTTCGTTCCAACACAAGTGGGAGGCTCTGTCAAACCTTCATTAGTTCAATTTTTTTTTTTTTAATACATCAGTCACGCTTAGCACGGTGAATGGGTCATATATTTTGTCCAATGGGTAACAAGAAACTAATTTTAACTAGGGCATAAGAAGTGAGGAATGCAAATAGGCTTGGAGCTAAAAAAAAATCTGTAGATGCAAAGGTACTCGAGAAGGTGAACAATCGATGGATATTTTAAGAATGTGCTTGACTTCATGGAAACGACTTATACTGTAAAGGATTTACCTTTTGTTCCAAGCTGGACTTCAACTCTTCCCTCTTCAGTGATCCTACCACCAACAAGTCTGACTTTAACTTTCTTACCAAAAACTTCAAACAAGCTTCTTTTGGGAGCCTTATCTTTTTGCAGTATATCAGCCAGTGGGAGCCCAACTACTGGAGGAATTTCAGGCTGTATTTGAACTGGTACAGGACTTTCCTAGTATGAGAATAAAATTGAAAAAAAGCTACGTAGTGTTTCTTTACGAATAAATTCTAGCCTCTTAATTATATAGCCTAAAACACTAAAGGCTTTTAAGAAAAGGAGTGACCATCACTTGTATTAATAACCTTCAGCTATCCATAGAAATAGCATACCTGCCTCCCTGGTTTTTCTACATTGTCGCTCTGCCACTCTTCTCTGCAGGGGTGAAAATTAAATTCCTTATTTAAAATTCCTTATTTATTTTATTCTGAAAATATTTTATTCTGAAAATTCCTTATTTATTTTATTCTGTCTGTATTATCTGGTATTTGTAGACTAAAGCGGTACTGAGGCTGTGATGCCTGTCTATTTAAATGTCCATGTCTAGACACGTGTCTGCCAAGACGTCAACAACCATGTGGGTCCGGTCACAATCATAGGCAGCGCAATAGCACTGCCTAACTAAAGAACGATGTTGGCACAATGTATTATTTATTAATATTTTTTTTTTTTGGTTTTAGACCAGGGCACTTCGTATCGAAGGAGTTGTCGTAGAAACTTAGAAAAGGGCTCATTCGATTGGAAATTGGAGTGGCTTGTGCTCTTTTTAATAGTTGAAAGTGATTGGAAGGTATTTAACAGCTCTTCCACGCCCACCATTTCCCCAAACACATCCAATCAAAATTTTAAGATAGTCATTTTGTTCAACGTAGTTGATTTCCAGATGGAAATTATGTTTCGAGGAGGATACTCCCCCCATAGCCCTCACTTTTAATAGTCAAAAGTGATTGGAGGGCAACTAACCTTCCTCTGACGCCCACTTTTTCCCCAAACACATCCAATCAAAATTTTTAAATAGCCATTTTGTTCAACGTAGTTGAAAGTTTTTGAAATTAGGTCTTTAAGGATGACCCCCCCCCCACCGCCTTCAGGGAAAGAGTTGTAAGTTATGCCCCGAGGGCATATAAGAGTTCTTCTAGAAAGTGTTGTCGTAGAAACTTCAAAAGGGGTTCATTTGATTGGAAATGAAAGGGCTAGTGCCCTCTTTAAGTCAAAAGTGATTGAAGGGCAATTAACCACCCTCTCACGCCGACCCTTTCCACAAACACATCCAATCAAATCTAGAAATTAGGTCTTTGAGAATCATAGCCCCCTCAGAGCCCTCAGGGCAAGGGTTGTAAGTTATCCCCTGGGGACATAAGAGGTTTTTATAGAAAGTTTTGTCGTAAAAACTTCAAAAAGGGCTTAATTTATTGGAAAATGAAAGGGTTAGTGCCCTTTTTAATACTCGAAAGTGAATGCAACTAAACCCCCTATCACACCCACCATTTCCTCAATCACATTCAATCAAAGTTTAGAGATAGCCGTTTTGTTCAACATAGTTGAAAGTTCTGGAAATAATTTCTTAAACCACATTGGCCTGACGTCACATAAAGAAAGAAAAACGAGCAAAAATGGGGTTTTTATAGGCCAAATGAAGATACTGAAAAAACAAAGCGAATATTTCGAGAGGACAAACGCCTCTCTTCTTCAGCGCGAAACGAAACGATGGATCAATAAAAGCCAAAAATTAAAAGAATTAAAACCAAATACGTAACAACCATAAAAGCGAGTTATTCGCCAATATCCGCGATTTGCACAAAATACAAAAAAATATGAACTGCCATCGACGGATACTAGCGAACAACCGTCGATGTATCCGTTGATATCCGGCGCTTGTATCCGTCGATGGCAGTTCATATTTTTTTGGATTTTGTGTAAATCGCGGAAATTGGCGAATAACTCGCTTTTATGGTTGTTAGGTATTTGGTTTTAATTCTTTTAATTTATGGCTTTTATTGATACATCGTTTCGTTTCGCGCTGAAGAAGAGAGGCGTTTTTACACAAGAAAAAATAGCATTTTTTTTTAAGTATCTTAATTTTGCCTATAAAAAACCCATTTTTGCTCGTTTTTATTTCTTTATGTTCTGGAAATTATGTATTTGAGGATGACAAACCCCCCAGATCCCCCAGAGCATAGGTTTTTTGTGATACCCGGGGGGTATATAAGGTTTTTTTAGATAGCGTTGTCGTAAAAACAAAAGGGGCACATTCAATTGGAAATTGAGAGGGCTAGTGCCCTTTTTAATAGTCGAAAGTGATTGGAGGGAGACTAACCCCCCTCTCACGCCCACAAGTTCCCCAAACACATCAGATAGCCTTTCAGATATTCAGATTTTCACATCAGATAGCCTTTCAGATATTCAATTTTCAAACAGCATTTTTGTTCAACGTTGTTGAAAGTTCTGGAAACTAGGTCTTTGTGGATAACACTCCCCCCAGAGCCCTGAGAGCTATTGAAAGCATTGTCGCAGAAACTTGAAAAAGGGCTAGTTCGATTGGAAACTCAAAGGGCTAGTGCCCTTTTTAATACTGGAACGTGATTGGAGGGCAACTAACCTCCAACTCACGTCCACCTTTTCCCCAAACACATCCGACCAAAATTTTGTGATAGCCATTTTGTTAAACGTAGTTGAAAGTTCTGGAAACTAGGTCTTTGACTATGACAACCCTCACAGCCCTCTGGACAAGGGTTGTAAGTTATGCCTTGGGGGCATATAAGGTTCTTATAGAAAGCTTCGTCGTAGAAACCTCAAAAAGGGCTCATTCGATTGGAAATTGAAAGTGCTAGTGCCCTTTTTAATAGTTGAAATGATTAAAGGGCGACTAAACCCCCTCTCACGCCAACCATTTCCCCAAACACATCAAATCAAAGTTTTGAGATAGCCATTTTGTTCAACGTAGTTTAAAGTTCTGGAAACTATGTATTTGTGGATGACAAACCCCCAAGAGCCCCCAGGACAAAGATTGTAAGTTATGCCGTAAGGGCATATCAGGTTTTTATAGATAGCCTTGTCATAGAAACTTCAAAGGGAGCTCATTCAATTGGAAAATGAGAGGGCTAGTGCCGTTTCAAATAGTCGAAAGTGATTGGAGGGTAACTAACCCCCCTCTCACTCCCATTATTTCCCCAAACACCTCCAAACAAAATTTTGAGATAGCCATTTTGTTCAACGTAGTTGAAACTTCTGAAAATTAGGTCTTTGAGGGTGACAACCCCCTTCCTCCCCCCATAGCCCTCAGGGCTAGGGGTGTAAGTTAAGCCCTGGGGGCCTAAAATATTTGTATAGAAAGTATTGTCGTAAAATTTTAAAAAAGGGCTCATTCGATTGGAAATTGAAAGGGCTATTGCCCTTTTTAACAGTCAAAAGTATACGGAGGGAGACCCCCCCCCCCACGCCCATCATTTCCCAAACAGTTCTGATCAAAATTTTGATATGACCATTTTGGGCAACGTAGTTGAAAGGTCTGGAAATTATATTTTTGAGGATGACAATCCTCTCCTCATAGCCCCCAGGACAAGGGTCGTAAGTTATGCTCTACACATAAGGTTTTATAGAAAATTTTTGTCGTAGAAGCTTCAAAAAGGGCTCATTTGATTGGAAATTGAGAAGACTAGTGCCTTTTTTATTAGTAGAAAGTGATCAAAGGGCAAATGCCCCTCCCCCATGCCCATAATTTCCCCAAACACTTCCAATCAAAATTATGAGGTAGCCATTTTGTTCAGCGTATCAGAACGGTCTGAAAATTATGTCTTTGAGGATAACAAAATCCCAGCCCTCAGTATAAGGGTTGTAAGTTATGCCCTGGGGACATATAAGGCTTTTATAGAAAGCATGGTCATATAAACTTCGGAGGAGGATTATTGGATTGGTAATCAGACGCTCTAGTGTTCCTATTAAGAGTCAAAGTGATCGGAGGGCAGCTACCCTCCTCCCCCTCCTAAACGCACACTCGTCGTATTGTCCCGAAATGCATCTAATAGAAATTTCGAGATAGCTATTCTATTCAAAATGGTCTAAATATCATATAAGGGCCTTTGGGGTTGAAACAATCCCCAGAAATTAGGGACAAGGTTGTAAGCTATACCCAATGGGTATTTAAAGATTTTATGGAAGGGATGGCTGTTTAACTTTAGAAGAGGCTCAGTCTTTCTCCCTTAAAAAAAACCATGTCAATATAAAACGAACAGAAATTAATTTAAAAAACTTTTTCTACAAAATAAGTTTTTAAAAAAAGTAAAGAATTCTATTAAACAAAAATGAACAAAAATAGAATCAAATAATCGACCAAGAATACAACTTCCACAAATCAGTATTAATAAATAAATGAAACCCAAAACGAACAGAAACTAAAATAAATAAGAGTCAAACTCAAAACGAGCAAAAATTAATATGAGTAGGGTTCTAAGCCCCAAGCTTTCTTAAAGCCACAAGATAAGTTGTAGTTTACTGAAAAAATTCTTTTAAATGTTTTCACTTTTCTAACTTTAAGAAATCAAAAATCAATTAAAATTTTATGTAATAAATATCAGCATATGTATATTAAACTGACAATGCAGATTTTTTCAGTAAATTCATTTGAATTTTCAAAAACAAGTATTGGACTAGTATTGTTTTTTTTTATTTTTATTTAATTTATGAACGTTTTTGAATTAATGCAGGTTTTGATCTTGGCTCAACGAAAAGGAATAATTAAAACGAATTTTTATATTAGTTTTCCTTTTTTTTGGCTAAATGGCTTTCTCGAAAGTTGTTTAATTTTATTTACGAGCGTTTTTAATAGTAATAAATTTACGTAACTTACGAATTAACTTATGTAACTAACTTCTATATTTGTGTATTTTTTTACGTATATTAGGGGGTTCGCCCCGTAATCAATACCTTGATCTTTACGCTAAATTTCGAATTTGTTTCCAATTCTTTAAGAATGACCCCTTAATCACAAAGACCGTTAATTAGAATAAATAGCTCTTATGGAAGTACTAAAAAAGCTTTAGCGTGAAGAGCGAGGTAATGACTAGGGGGCAAACCCAACCATATACGTTATAGTTTCTGTTCGAATTAAGTTTTGATGTTGAGAAGTTCTCAGTTGAAAGCTTGTTGTTTTTTTTATTTCTGATCGTTGTTTTAATTAATGCTGGGAAATTTGGCGCCCTCTTCATAGCAATGTCCCTTCCCTCATGAAAACTACCTCCGTGGAAAGATCCTCCCACGTAACCACGCTTGGTATATTATTTGATTTTATTTTTGCTCATTTTTTGTTTGGAGTTCTATTTTTTAATGGAGTTCTTTACTTTTCTTTGAAAAACTTATTTTCTGGAAAAAGTTTTTTTTTAATTAATTTCTGTTCGTTTTATATTGACATAGTCTTTTCAGGAAAAAAGAAAATAATACTTTAAATCTTTTTGTTTTTTTAGTACTTTATAGTTTGGCCTGCAATTTGTATGCTGGAGAAAAATTTTCAGGAATTTTTAGCAACCATACGTCCTTTTAAAAATCTGGACACAAATAGTAGTGCTTAATTTCGTTTCATACCTCCTCTAGTGGACCTGAAATGGAAAACTAGATACCATTCGAAAAAAAATCTGCTTACTTTCTTTGATAGATTGGATACACTTACGCTATTTTGACTTGGTTAAATTTTAAGAGCAGAAGTAGCCCCGAAAGTTTGAACGTAATACCCTGATGCGTTCTTGGGATACTGCTGAGATGCCTTATTGGGAATTAGCATTAACACAGTGCATTTTGATTTAATCTTAAGGCAACATTTAGTTTTTAAACATAAAGGCAAATGGAAGGGTGGATGTGGGAGGGGGATTAGTTTCCCTCCAATCACATTCGACTATTAAAAAGGGCACTAACCCTTTCAATTTCCAATTGAATGAGTCCTTTTTGATGTTTTTACAACATCGCTTTCTATAAAAACCTTCAGTACGAAGGTCCTTCAGTACGAAAAACCTTCAGAAAAACCGTCAGTACAAAGTTACTAACGACAACTCCTTCAGTACGAAGTGCCCTGGTCTAAACAACAACAACAACAAATAATCATACATTATACCCACATCGATCTTTACTATAAAAATTTCAGTCCTTTGAATCACTTTCGACTATTAAAAAGGGCACTAGGCCTTTCGATTTCCAATCCAATGAGCCCTTTTTGAATTTCTACGACAATGCTTTCTATAAACATCTTATATGCCCCCAGGGCATAAATTACAACCCTTACCCTCAGTGCTGTTGGGGTGGTTGTCATCCTCTAAGACATAATTTCCAGAACTTTCAACTACGTGAAACAAAATTGCTATCTTAAAATTTGATTTAATGTGTTTGGGGAAATAGTTTACGTTGGAGGAAGGTTAGCCGCTCTCCAAGCACTTTCGATTATTAAAAATGGCTATAGCACTTTTAATTTCCATTCGAATAACTTCTTTTTGTAGTCTCTACGACAACACTTTTAATAAAAACCTTATATGCCCCCAGGACAAAACTTACAACCCTTGCCCTAAGGGCTGGGGGAAATGGTGGACGTGAGAGGGGGGGGGGGTCAATTACTCTCCACTCACTTTCGACTATTAAAACGGACAATTTCAATTTCCAAACAAATGAACCCTTTTGAAGTTTCTACGACAAAACTTTTAATAGAAAGCGATGTTGTAAAAACATCAAAAAGGGCTCATTCAATTGGAAATTGAAAGGGCTAGTGCCCTTTTAATAGTCGAAAGTGATTGAAGGGCAACTAACCCCTTCTCACGCCTACCATTTCCCCAAACATATCCAATCAAAGTTTAGAGATGTCCATTTTGTTCAACGTAGTTGAAAGTTCTGGAAATTAGATATTTTAGGAAGATAACCCCCTCAAAGCCCTCAGTGCAAAGGTTGTAAATTATGCCCTGAGGGCATATAAGGTTTATATAGAATGTTGTAGTAGAAATTTCAAAAAGGGTTCATTTGTTTGGAAATTGAAATTGTCCGTTTTAATAGTCGAAAGTGAGTGGAGAGTAATTGACCCCCCCCCCCTCTCACGTCCACCATTTCCCCCAGCCCTTAGGGCAGGGGTTGTAAGTTATGCCCTGGGGGCATATATGTTTTTTATTAAAATTTTTGTCGTAGAAACTTCAAAAGGGCTTATTTGATTGGAAATTGAAAGGGCTAGTGCCTTTTTTAATAGTTGAAAGTGATTGGAGAGCAAATAACACCCCTCTCACGCCAACCATTTCCCCAAACAGATTCAATCAAAATTTTAAGATAGCCATTTTGTTTAACGTAGTTGAAAGTTCTCGAAATTATGTCTTAGAGGATGACAACCACCCCAACAACACTTAGGCTAAGGGTTGTAATTTATGCCCTGGGGGCATATAAGATGTTTATAGAAAGCCTTATCGTAGAAACTCAAAAAGGGCTCATTCGATTGGAAATCGAAAGGCCTAGTGCCCTTTTTAATAGTCGAAAGTGATTCAAAGGACTGAAATTTTTATAGTAAAGATCGATGTGGGTATAATGTATGATTATTTGTTGTTGTTGTTGTTTAGACCAGGGCACTTCGTACTGAAGGAGTTGTCGTTAGTAACTTCGTACTGACGGTTTTTCTGAAGGTTTTTCGTACTGAAGGACCTTCGTACTGAAGGTTTTTATAGAAAGCGATGTTGTAAAAACATCAAAAAGGACTCATTCAATTGGAAATTGAAAGGGTTAGTGCCCTTTTTAACAGTCGAAAGTGATTGGAGTGCAACTAATCCCCCTCCCACACCCACCATCCCATTTGCCTTTATGTTTAAAAACTAATTGTTTCCTTAAGATTAAATCAAAATTTACTGCGTTAATGCTAATTCCCAATAAGGCATCTTAGCAGTATCCCAAGAACGCATCAGGGTATTACGTTCAAACTTTCGGGGCTACTTCTGCTCTTAAAATTTAACCAAGTCAAAATAGCGTAAGTGTATCCAATCTATCAAAGAAAGTAAGCAGATTTTTTTTCGAATGGTATCTAGTTTTCCATTTCAGGTCCACTAGAGGAGGTATGAAACGAAATTAAGCACTACTATTTGTGTCCATATTTTTAAAAGGATGTATGATGTTAAAAATTCCTGAAAATTTTTCTCCAGCATACAAATAGAAGGCCAAACTATAAATTACTAAAAAAACGAAAAGATTTAAATTATTATTTTCTTTTTTTCTGAAAAGACTATGTCAATATAAAACAAACAGAAATTAATAAAAAAAAACTTTTTCCATAAAATAAGTTTTTCAAAGAAAAGTAAAGAACTCCATTAAAAAATAGAACTCCAAACAAAAAATGAGCAAAAATAAAATCAAATAATATACCAAGCGTGGTTACGTGGGAGGATCTTTCCACGGAGGTAGTTTTCATGAGGGAAGGGACATTGCTATGAAGAGGGCGCCAAATTTCCCAGCATTAATTAAAACAACGATCAGAAATAAAAAAAACAACAAGCTTTCAACTGAGAACTTCTCAACATCAAAACTTAATTCGAACAGAAACTATAACGTATATGATTGGGATCGCTCCCTAGTCAATACCTCGCTCTTTACGCTAGAGCTTTTTTAGTACTTCCATAAGAACTATTTATTCTAATTAACGGCCTTTGCGATTAAGGGGTCATTCTTAAAGAATTGGAAACGAATTCAAACTTTAGCGTAAAGATCAAGGTATTGATTAGGGGGTGAACCCCCTAATATACGTAATAAAATACACAAATATAGAAGTTAGTTACATAAGTTAATTCGTAAGTTACGTAAATTTATTACTATTAAAAACGCTCGTAAATAAAATTAAACAACTTTCGAGAAAGCCATTTAGACAAAAAAAAGGAAAACTAATATAAAAATTCGTTTTAATTATTCCTTTTCGTTGAGCCAAGATCAAAACCTGCATTAATTCAAAAACGTTCATAAATTAAATAAAAATAAAAAAAAACAATACTAGTCCAATACTTGTTTTTGAAAATTCAAATGAATTTACTGAAAAAATCTGCATTGTCAGTTTAATATAAATATGCTGAAATTTATTCCTTAAAATTTTAATTGATTTTTGATTTTTTAAAGCTAGAAAAGTGAAGATATTTAAAAGATTTTCTTTCAGTAAACTACAACTTATCTTGTGGTTTTAAGAAAGCTTGGGGCTTAGAACCCTACTCAAATTAACTTTTGCTCGTTTTGAGTTTGACTCTTATTTATTTTAGTTTCTGTTTGTTTTGGGTTTCATTTATTTATTGATACTGATTTGTGGAAGTTGTATTCTTGGTCGATTATTTGATTCTATTTTTGTTCATTTTTGTTTAATAGAATTATTTACTTTTTTTAAAAAATTATTTTGTAGAAAAATTTTTTTAAATTAATTTCTGTTAGTTTTATATTGACATGGTTTTTTTTCAGGGAGAAAGACTGAGCCTCTTCTAAAGTTAAACAGCCATCCCTTCCATAAAATCTTTAAATACCCATTGGGTATAGCTTACAACCTTGTCCCTAATTTCTGGGGATTGTTTCAACCCCAAAGGCCCTTATATGATATTTAGACCATTTTGAATAGAATAGCTATCTCGAAATTTCTATTAGATGCATTTCGGGACAATACGACGAGTGTGCGTTTAGGAAGGGGAGGAGGGTAGCTGCCCTCCGATCACTTTGACTCTTAATAGGAACACTAGAGCGTCTGATTACCAATCCAATAATCCTCCTCCGAAGTTTATATGACCATGCTTTCTATAAAAGCCTTATATGTCCCCAGGGCATAAATTACAACCCTTACACTGAGGGCTGGGGGTTTTCTTATCTTCAAAGACATAATTACCAGACCGTTCTGATATGCTGAACAAAATGGATATCTTATAATTTTGATTGGAAGTGTTTGGAGAAATTATGGGCATGGGGGAGGGGCATTTGCCCTTTAATCACTTTCTACTAATAAAAAAGGCACTAGTCTTCTCAATTTCCAATCAAATGAGCCCTTTTTGAAGCTTCTACGACAAAAATTTTCTATAAAACCTTATGTGTAGAGCATAACTTACGACCCTTGTCCTGGGGGCTATGAGGAGAGGATTGTCATCCTCAAAAATATAATTTCCAGACCTTTCAACTACGTTGCCCAAAATGGTCATATCAAAATTTTGATCAGAAATGTTTGGGAAATGATGGGCGTGGGGGGGGGGTTCTCCCTCCGTATACTTTTGACTGATAAAAAGGGCAATAGCCCTTTCAATTTCCAATCGAATGAGCCCTTTTTTAAAATTTTACGACAATACTTTCTATAAAAATATTTTATGCCCCCAGGGCATAACTTACCACCGTAGCCCTGAGGGCTATGGGGGGGGGAGGCTGTCATCCTCAAAGACCTAATTTCCAGAACTTTCAACTACGTTCAACAAAATGGCTATTTCAGAATTTTGATTGGAGGTGTTTGGGGAAATAATGGGAGTGAGAGGGGGGTTAGTTACCCTCCAATCACTTTCGACTATTTGAAAGGGCACTATCCCTCTCAATTTCCAATTGAATGAGCCCCTTTTGAAGTTTCTACGACAACGCTATCTATAAAAACCTTATATGCCCCCAGGGCATAACTTACAACCTTTGCCCTGGGGGCTCTTGGGGGTTTGTCATCCTCAAATACAAAATTTCCAGAACTTTCATCTACGTTGAACAAAATGCCTAGCTCAAAACTTTGATTTGATGTGTTTGGGGAAATGGTTGGCGTGAGAGGGGGTTTAGTCGCCCTTTAATCATTTCAACTATTAAAAAGGGCACTAGCACTTTCAATTTCCAATCGAATGAGCCCTTTTTGAGGTTTCTACGACGAAGCTTTCTATAAGAACCTTATATGCCCCCAAGGCATAACTTACAACCCTTGTCCTGAGGGCTGTGAGGGTTGTCATAGTCAAAGACCTAGTTTCCAGAACTTTCAACTACGTTTAACAAAATGGCTATCACAAAATTTTGGTCGGATGTGTTTGGGGAAAAGGTGGACGTGAGTTGGAGGTTAGTTGCCCTCCAATCACGTTCCAGTATTAAAAAGGGCACTAGCCCTTTGAGTTTCCAATCGAACTAGCCCTTTTTCAAGTTTCTGCGACAATACTTTCAATAGCTCTCAGGGCTCTGGGGGGAGTGTTAACCACAAAGACCTAGTTTCCAGAACTTTCAACAACGTTGAACAAAAATGCTGTTTGAAAATTGAATATCTGAAAGGCTATCTGATGTGAAAATCTGAATATCTGAAAGGCTATCTGATGTGTTTGGGGAACTTGTGGGCGTGAGAGGGGGTTAGTCTCCCTCCAATCACTTTCGACTATTAAAAAGGGCACTAGCCCTCTCAATTTCCAATTGAATGTGCCCCTTTTGTTTTTACGACAACGCTATCTAAAAAAACCTTATATACCCCCCGGGTATCACAAAAAACCTATGCTCTGGGGGATCTGGGGGGTTTGTCATCCTCAAATACATAATTTCCAGAACATAAAGAAAGAAAAACGATCAAAAATGGGGTTTTTATAGGCCAAATGAAGATACTGAAAAAACAAAGCGAATATTTCGTGAGGACAAACGCCTCTCTTCTTCAGCGCGAAACGAAACGATGTATCAATAAAAGCCAACAATTAAAAGAATTAAAACCAACAATTTTGATGTTTTTACAACATCGCTTTCTATAAAAACCTTACATGCCTCCAGGGCATAACTTACAACCCTTGCCCTGAGGGCTGTGGGGTGAAGGGGTTGTCATCCTTAAAGACCTAATTTCCAAAACTTTTAACTACGTTGAACAAAATTCCTATCTACACATTTTGATGGGATGTGTTTGGGGAAAAGGTGGGCGTCAGAGGGGAATAAGTTGCCCTCAAATCACTTTCGACTATTAAAGAGGGCACTAGCCCTTTGAATTTCCAATCGAATGGGCCCTTTTTCAAGTTTCTACACAAACATTTCAATAAAACTTATATTCCCCCAGGGCATAACTTATAATCCTTGCTCTGAAGGCTGTGGGGGGACTGACCTAGTCAAAGGTATAATTTCCTGAAGTTTAAACTACGTGGAACAAAATGGCTATCTCAAAATTATGATTTGATGTGTTTGGGGAAATGGTGGGCGTGGGGAAATGGTTAGTTTCGTTCCAATCACTTTCGACTATTAAAAATGACACTAGCCATTTCAAATTCCAATCGAATGAGCCCTTTTTGAAGTTCCTACGACAAAGCGTTCTATAAATATCTTTAAATGCCCCCAGGCATAACTTACATCCCTTGCCTTGACGGCTGTGGGGCGGGGGGGGGGGTTCTCATCCTCAAAGACCTAGTTTTCCAGAACTTTCAACTACGTTGAACAAAATGGCTATTTTAAAATTTTGATTGGATGTATTTGGGGAAAAGGTGGGCGTGAGAGGGGGGTTAGCTACCCTCCAATCACTTTCGGCAATTAAAAAGCGCACTAGCCCTTTGAATTTCCAAAATGAGCCTTTTTTGAAGTTTCTACGACGACGCTTTCTATGAAAACCTTATATGCCCCCAGGGCATAACTTACAACCCTTGCCCTGAGCGCTGTGGGGGAGTGTCCTCCTCAAGAACATATTTTCTATCTGGAAATCAACCACGCTGAACATAATGGCTATCTCAAAATTTTGATTGGATTTGTTTCGGGAAATGGTGGGCGTGGAAGGGGTGTTAGTTGCCTTCCAATCACTTTCGACTATTAAAAAGGACACAGGATACTCCAATTTCCAATTGAATGGGCCCTTTTCGAAGTTTCTATGACAGATTCTTCGATACGAAGTGCCCTGGTCTAAAGGAAAAAATAATAACTAATACATTGTGCCAACATCGTTCTTATATACCCCCAGGGCATAACTTAAAATCCTTGCACTTAGGGTTGTGGAGGAGTGTTCTCCTCAAAAACATAATTTTTATCCGGAAATCAACTACGCTGAACAACACGGACAATCTCAAAATTTAATTGGAAGTGTTTGGAGAAATGGTGGGCGTGGAAGCGGTGTTAGCTGCTTGCCAATCACTTTCGACTATTAAAAAGGCCACTAGCCGTTCCAATTTCCAATCGAATGAGCCCTTTTCGAAGTTTGTACGACAACTCCTTCGATACGATGTGCCCTGGTAGGGAAAAAAAACCATTGTACTAACATCGTTCATTACTTAGGCAGCGCGATTGCGCTGCCTATGATTGATGGTAAGAAAATATACTGATGGGACTTGGCAGAATTTTTCAAGCGCCAAGTCTTTCAGTACCTAACTCTGTCTAATACCTGTACCTTTGTCACCTCACCTGAATTCTTTATTTCTATAATCTTCAAAATATTCTATCTTCCCAGGTGTAGTTTAGGCACCCATCCAACGTAGTTTGTCAAAAAGGTGAATTGAGAAACAATTCTTAGGCAATCTGGGTTCTAACAAGCATTAGACACCTTCTTACCCCATTAATCTGTCACCAGCTATTCTTTGAGAAGTCGATTGTTTTGTAACAAAAATCAAACTTATCTGACATTTTATAGCTGTTTTTTAAAATAGAAATCTGTAAAATATACAACGGGTAAAAATAGTTTGGTTTCTTCATCATTCAACAACGACGGTCCGCTGTCATTTTTTAAATAATTTTAAATAGTTTTGTATTCCAGTCTTAGCCGGTGGTCTCCTATACGTTTTATCAAGGAAATTTTGCCTCCAAAAGTGTTCTTGGGAACATAATACCTTGGTATCATGCAAGAAAATTTGTAGTAATCGCAGATATAACTGCGTATCGCTACAGCCCCTAACCATTTTTTAGGAATAAATTGAAAAAGACTAAATTATACAATTGGAGTACTTGTTAACTGTTTCGGCACCTGGAGTGATCTTTGGAGTCTCCCTTTTTTCCAACATAGAGTTTTTGTTATTTTCCTATGTTTTCTGCGTTTTGTCGGGGATGGGGGAAGTTGAAACCCCCCTCCCCCTATAAAAAAAAGTTCTGTACATGAGCCTGCCACTAACTGTCACTTAAGCCTTCGCCTTTCAAAACGTTAAATCTTTAAATTTTTTTGGTTCAAAAATGGCAAACACTGATATGATGGCTGGTCAATTGTTTAATTGCAATCTTGAACGAAGCCAGAGAGAGAGGGGGGGTCAAGGGTGGATATCCCACAAAGAACTGAATCTTTGTAAGTATATGTTGGAACTATACGTACTACGCGTAAACATTTACGTACTATCCGTAAATATACGTTGGTATATGTTTTGATAGAAGTTACGTTAAACCCAAGGAATAGCAAAGAAGGGTTTAACATCGTTGCGTCGCTCCAAACATAATCAGCAGCAAAATTACGTTTTGAGTTCTGCATTGATTTGCCTTTATGCATTGATTTGTTTGCAATCTTTACTACCGTAGTGTAACTTTACAGTGATCAAACTAACTGAAACTCTAAGAAACGAAAATTTGATACCCATAGATACATCAAAAGAATCGGTTTATTATGGTGTTTTAATATATTTAAGTTTCGTTAAGTTTAATCTTACCCATTAAAGGTTAGAAGCCTGAGAAATTTTGCCTGATTTTCGAAAAAAGGGGGGGAAATGCCCTGAAAGTAGTAGAGTCTTTATAAAAATCGTACCACCGGATTCAGCGTATCAGAAACCCTACTGCAGAGGTTTCAAGCATATATCTGCAAAATGTGGAATTTTGTATTTTTCGCCAGAAGAAAGATCACGGATGCGTGTTTATTTGCTTTTTTTTTTTGTTTTTTGTTTTTCCCAGGGGTGATCGCATCGACCCAGGGGTCCTATAATCTTGGGAGATGACTCATTCTAGCGGGAATATAAAGTTCAAGTGTCCTTTTTAAGTGACCAAAAAGATTGGAGGGCAACTAGGCCCCCTCCCTTGACCCTTTTTTCCCAAAATCGTCCGATCACAATTTGGAGATGGCCATTTTTTTAGCATAATTGAAAGGCCCTATAACTGTGCCTTTGGATGCAACATGACCCCCCCCCCCTCTTCCCATAGCCCCAGGGGAAAGGTCTTTAAGCTATAAAATTTCCTTATGTTTACGCATTGTATTTGTTATTGGGAGGTATGTATACATTTTCGTATGGGTGGGGGGGGGGGACAAATTTTCCGCTGGGGGTTTTCCATAAGAGAATTTTCCAAAGGTTGAACTTGTCAGGGGAAATAATATACTGGGGGAATTGGCCAGCATTTCTAAACGAAATTCTATTTATATGTCTTGCTTTCTCTTTTACGTCTTAATTTTACGCGTGGAGTTGTTAAGAGTAATAGTCAGGGTAAACTTTCACCGGGATTGAATTGTCTAGAGAATATTTCCATGGGGAAGGGATTTCTCCATGGAGGTGGGGCCAGATTTCCTTGCATTGTCTAAAAAACTATCAGAAATTAAATAAAAAAACAAGCTTTTTCAACCGAAAGTAAAGAGCAAAATTAAAATTTAAAAAGAACAGAAATTATTACGTATAAGAAGGGGATTGCCCTCTCCATAGCACCTCGCTCTTTACGCCAAAGTTTGAATTCTGTCCCAATTCTTTAAGAACGACTCCTGAAACACAAGGGTCGTTGAATTAAAACAATAAGAAGCTTTTTTTTTAAAAACTATTAAACAACTTTAGCGTAAAGAGCGAGGTGTTGAGGAGGGGGCAGTTCCCTTTGTATTCGTAATAATTTCTGTTAGTTTTAAGTTTAAATGTTGCTCCTTACTTTCAGTTGAAGAAACTTGCTTTTTTTTTATTTAATCGTAAACAATGGTGCTTATGCTACCTCATGCATTACTGCATGCTTTAAAATTATTACATGCTTTACTGCATGCCGGTTGAACTATTGTGATTCATGTTTCCCATTATTAGCTGGACTATCGTATTGCAGGATACTACAAACAATAGATTATAAAAATCTTAATGTGTATTTTTTATTGTAAATTTATTGTAAATACCTCTAATATGGATAAAACGAAGAAGAAGAAAGCGTTTATAAAAAGAAGAAGAAAGATTTGCCAAGTAAAAAAAAGAAAAAAAAACTGGTTGTGTCATCATCACTTAGATACGATTCGTTTACGATTACGATAAGATACGATACGTTTACGATAACGATACGTAGATACGATTAGCACCTATTGCAAACTCTTACCGTATATATCATTTCCAAGGTAGATTAAGTGAGACGTACTTTCACACTTCATCACCTCGTTCCATTTCTCCATTTTCAAGAGGCAATCTCCTGGCTGTGAAGAAAAATGTTTTCCAATGTCTATTGTGCAAGATTTGGCTTTCAGTTTCGTTTCTTGGAGCAAAATGCAAAGAAAGTGAATCAAGAACTGAGACAAAATAAATCCGTGTGAAATGGAAGTATAGATAAGCATTTTTATAAGAAGATGTAAATTGTCATAAGAAAAGGCTATTAAATGTATTTATTTCTTTCAGATAATGCACAGCAGATATTGATTTAGTAATAGCTAAAGATCTGCTAAACCATAAAAAACATAAAAGAAATAAAAGGAAAACATGCAAAGAAAATAAAATTAACAGAAACGCAAGCAAATAACAAGCAACCATGGGGGATTCAAAAGGGTAAATGATTTTCCCGACATTCTTTTACGTCAATTAATTTAAAAAACTTTTCCGCAAAACAAGTTTTAAATAATTAAAAAATAAAGAGCTCCATTATGCAAAAAATGAGCAGAAATAAAGTCCAATAAACCTCCAAGATTAAAACTACCATAAATCAATAAATAAATGAAATTCAAAACCAACAGAAATTACATTAAATAACCGAGTCAAACTCAAAACACGCAAAAATTATCATGATTGAGGTTGACAACCACCATGACTTCTCAAGACCAGAACATAATTTGCACTTTAATAAAAAAAAAAAAAAAAAAAGGCCGTGGACTGTCAGTTATACTGATATTTATTCCTTAAAATTTTAATAAATTCTTATTTATTAAAGTAAAATAGTGAAAATATTTAAAATGCATTTGTTTTCAGTAAAGTGCAAATTATGCTCTGGGCTTAAGAAGGCACGGGGGTTGTCAGTCCTACTTATGATAATCTTTGCTCATTTTGAGTTTGACCCGGTTATTTATTGTAATTTTTATTTGTTTTGTTCTGTTCTACGTGCCCCTGTAAAAAGACCCAGCAACTGAAAAGGTGATTTTGACGCCCTATGCGACAGCAATGGTTTTAGAGGATCTGTATAATTTTTTTAAATGAATATTTTGGCTCTATACCCAAGGGCCGTCCTCAACAAAGCACAGAAATAGATAAAACAAGACTGACAATAAAATACGATTGTTAAAACTAACACTAAAAAATTAGAACAGTCTCAAAATTATTACTTCAAGGAAGTTCAACCAGGAATAACAATTCAATCAGGCAATTTCATTCAGTCAGGCAGCGAAACAAGGCAATTCATTCAGGTAAACACAAATCAATAACTTGTTTTTAGCGCTATTCTTGCTTTTTTTAACAGCTAAACTAAAGGTATTTTGGTACTTGTGCATTAGATCTCACCCACCGCTATATACTGTACAAGGAAATACTAGAAGAAACCAGACAAACGGGTATTTCCTAGATAAATGGATCGCAAAGCGTGATATATTATTGCGTTTGCAATATTTAAACTGATGTTTTTTTGGGTTTAGAAGGGGGGGGGGGGCACCTAGGTTAGTTTAGGTTACATATTTAATATCTGCTATGCTTTACCCCCCACTCCCCCCCCCCGCCCTAATGTGCAAATATATAGCCCAAATTTGTTTCTAAACTATTATATTTTCATCCTATTTTATTTACCTTGTACAGTATTTCCTTGTACAGTATATAGCGGTGGGTGAGATATAATGCACAAGAACAAATATTTTCGTTACGCACTCATTGGATTGGGAGGCCTGGATTTACCAACAGGCCCGCTAGGCCTGGGTCTAGGGGTGCACAATGCCAGGGGCGCAATAAATTAACTGTGAATGATTTTTTTTTTAACGCAAACTGGAATGGGGTGGTTTATCACCAAATGACAGGTACCCCCCGCCGCCGCGCTGCCTATTCACAGAATAAGTGGTTTTAAAACAACACAGGAATTCGGGGGCCACTCATAAACTGTCAGATGTCTCCCAAGAATGGTAGCTGAGAGTTCGGTTCTGTCAATATTCTACGGCCACCGGTGCAATATCCATCCATGGGGAAATCAACAGGAGATACATCGATGCTACCAATGCAAAAATGTGATTGTCCTCGTTGTTCAAGTTTGGGGACTTCAAGTTTCTGGTTTGGTGTTTTTGACAAAAAGAATATCATTGGTGTACTTTTTATGTTAATTTTACGTTATTTTCAAGGAGAGTTCGAGCTCTTATTGTAATTGTCAAAATTTATTTAGGGATCCTGAAAGTGGAGCTTGGGTGTGGCCGAACGGGTGCCGTAATATAATGCCTACGTGCTCTCTGAAGGTTTATTGATTTTACAAAAACACTTTAAATAAAAAATTCTCCAAAGAAAATAAAGAGCTACATTAAACCTAAGATGAACAGAAATAAAGTCAAATATTAATTCTCGGGTAAAATGAATATAATCACGGTCAATAAGTAAGTGAACCCCAAAACCAACGGAAATTATTTTTAAAATATAGAAAAAAGGGTTTTCTCTTAAAAATGAAAACCATTAAGATTATTTCATTTTCAGTAAGGCGCAAATGATTTTCTGGCCGTTAGAAGGCATAAAGGCTTTAGCCCTACCATTGTTTGTGGTATTTTCTGTTCGTTTTAAGTCTGTCTTGATTATTTACTGTAATTTCTGTTCCTTTGATTTTGACTTATTTATTGATAGTGCTTATCTTCGTTTTGCCCTATGAGTTACTATTTGACTCTATATTTCTGCTTGTCTTAGGCTTAATGTAGCTCTTTACTTTTCTTTGAAAGCAACCTTCTGCGACATTTTTTTCTTATAAAATTAATTTCTTTTCGTTTTATTAACATAGCTTTTCTTTATTGGTTAATACAAGGAGTATTTGTAAAGTTTTTTCCCGTTTTCTTAGCCGTTGTAGAATGGAAGTAGTTATTGTAGCAGTAGTAGTAGTCGTAGCCAACTTCGCTCTTCACTTGGGCAGCGCTATTGCCTTGCCTATGGATGCCACTTTTGCACAGGATTTGATAAAGCATTTAACCCCTTGACAAGTTTTGTCGTTTGCATTAGCTATTCATTCGCAGAACGAGTAACTATCGAATTACCAACACAAGCAGTGTTTCATCGATTAATTGAAAACATTACGAGCCCTTCTAAAAAACAATCCTAATACAATTTCCACGATTAAACATTAAAGACGCTGTACATCATATTATCTGTCTAGAGGGACGCTTACACGATTCTACATAAATGCTTACTTTGCATTTTACACCTGCCACTTCGGTATCTTCACAATCATGTGTACCCCATCCATCATGGCGACATTCTGTGATATTTTTCTCTGCACCAGAACAATAAAGGTTGTCAATCCAGAACTTGTCTTTAAAAGAAAAAAAAATCATTTCAAGGTATCTCAATGTTATATTGCACATTTACATATGTAAATACCTTGCAAACAGGAGGTACCTAGCTGCATAGTATATGCATGAGCGTTATAGAAGGTTTTATTTGGGACCTCTCTGGTGAATGAATAGTAAGCATATACTACAAATGATTTTTTTTTTTTTTTATATAGATTATAGCTTTTATAGCACTCAATAAAGAGTGTAAAGAGCGAACCAAGGCCCATAGTAACCGAAAATTTAAAAATGCATCTTGTAAAAAAGAGTAGTTAGAAAAAATTGACATTCGGTGCTAATTCAGGCATTGAATCTATTATTTCGGCTCACTGCTATAGCAAAAGCGCATTGTGCAATTTTTTTGGGGAATTTCGAAAAAGAGCTTGAAAACCCTCGAAAATGGTGGCGGATCAAAACGAAAAGTGCACCATTGTAATAAGTAAGTTGAAACGAAAATCATAATCTCCCACTTGAATAGCAAGGAATATAACTTTTTTTTTTAAATGGGTAGCAGTGAAGTGTGTGTGTTTTTTTTGTTTTTTTTTTACCAAGCCTAACAGGCCAGCTTGGCATCCTAGAAATATGTTTAATGGCTAATTTGAAAGCTACTATCCATATCTATATATATTTTTTTTTTTATAAATACAGCTAGATAAAGCCACCAGTAAGTGCTATGTGGAACCAAAATGATCCTTCTTGGTTCTATTTCTGGAACTGGGAGGCTGGAAAGTATAAAAAGTGTACCATTATAGTCTCTTTGGTTCAAAAGCCTTAACTGCAGATTTACAAACCCCTATTCCTAGCCTCCATAGTAAGTGAAAACAAAGCAAAAGATTGAAAAAAAAACCCAATAAAATGATAAATTCCTTCAATCTTTGATTTTGAAATAGCAATTACCTGACCTACAGGTTTGTCTGTAGTAGCTCAACTTAAAGCATCCTCTATACCACAAGATTCCTTGTGGAGGGCTTCAGTCGCCCCATAAATCCAGTGCATGTCCCTGGCTGTCATAATATTTACTTTTCTTTTAAAAAATAGTCGAATGTGTATCTTCAACGCGGGGTGCTGCCATTTCGACTAACCGTCACAAACACTAAACGTCATACATCTAAAAGGAAAATCCGACAGAACCACTAACCGCCATGACATCTAAAAAAATTATAAGTTTACATAATAGTAATAAGTATATAATAGTTTAGAAACAAATTTCGTATTAATTTGCACATCAGGGGGGGGGGGGGGGGTAAAGCATAGCATATATTAAATACGTAACCTAACCTAGGTACCTTTCCCCCTAAACCCCAAAAAACTGCAGTTTTAAAATTTTAGATATTATGACGGTTAGAAGTTCTGACGGATTTTTCTGTCGATGTTATGACGGATTTTGTAGTGCTCCTGACATTAGTGCTCCTAACGGTTAGATGTTATGACGCCTTCCACTTCAACACAACATAGAACAGTTAAGACAATATGTACTTACGTTTTGCCGGTCCAAAGAAGCCGTTATGGGTTGCTGTTATGGCACCAGGAAAGCCAAGCTCTCGACACGCAACATCAGCATCAGTCTTATCGTATTCATCGTCACAAATTGAGCCCCATCGGTTTAGGTGGAAGATTTCAAGGTTACCTAAAGGAAAAATTTTAAGAGGATGAAGGGAAAACAATTGTAAGGAATAGGAAAGTTTCTTGGTATTCTACTAAGTGACAAACTGCACTTATAGTGTACTTCTAATATCTAAATATAGGCTTAATATCGAAAATGCATTAAAATTCACTTCCATTTTAAAGATGTTTACATAAGTACATCAACGTTAGAGGGGTATGCCCAAAGAGTGAGCTTGCCCCTTTCGGCAGAATGAAATGTGTATTAAGCATAATGTTTTTCTTTGTTTTACAAATATTACGCTTTTCTAGAAAACCTCCTTAATCCTTTATTCCTTCTGTTGGAGCCATATGCACTAATTCTCTGATATAAGTTTTGCAAAATTGCGTTGCAAATATATTAATTTTTCAACTTTAAGTTTGACCGAGAAAATATGTCAGCTTAGAACTAATATTCTGGATAAGTTATCATCCAAAGCTGGCTGAATCTTTTTCCATTGATTACATAAAAAAAGCAAGTTTTTTTTAACTGAAAGTAAGAAACGAAATTAAGACTTAAAACGAACAAAAATTATTCCGTATATGAAAGGGGCTGTCCCCTCCTCAATGCCTCGCTCTTTACGCTCTAGCTACTCTTTCTCACAACTCTATTTTTTAAAACAATAAAAAACTTTAGCGTAAAGAGTGAGGCGTTGAGGAGGGGAAAGCCCCTTTCATATTCAGAATAACTTATGTTCATCTTAAGTTTTAATGTCGCTCCTTACTTTCAGTTAAAAAAACTTGTTTTTTTTTATTTAATTTCTGAACGTTTTTGAATTAATGCAGCTTTGATTTTGGCTCACAATACATAAATAATTAGAATGAAATTTGCATATTAATTTTATGGCTTTCTCGAAATTTTGTTCTGACATAACTTACGAATTAACTTACGTAAGGAACTTCTATATTTGTATGTTTTTGTTACGTATATTAGGGAGTTTACCCCTAGTCAATACCCAAAGTTCGCTAAAGTTCGAATTTTGTTCGAATCACAAACCCCTGAATCACAAAGGCCGGTTAATTAGAATAGTTAGCTCTTTTGAAAGTACTAAAAAAACTTTAGCGTAAAGGGCGAGGTATTGACTAGGAGGTGAACCCCCTCATATACGTAATCATTTCTGTTCGTTTTAAGCTTTAATGTTGCTCCTTACTTTCAGTTGAAAAAACTTGTTTTTTTTTTATTTAATTTCTGATCGTTTTCTAAATAATGCTGGGAAATTCGGTGCCCCCTTCATAGAAATGTCCCTTCCCCCAAGGAAACATCCTCCCCCGTAACCCCTCATAAGACCCCCCCCAACCAGAAAAAAATCCCTCTTGAAACGTCTATATACTTACCATTAGCCAATACTATATGTAAGAAATGGGCAAAGTTAATAACATGCAACCCTTCCCCCGAGTACTCTGGGGGATGAAGTCATCCTCAAGGACATATTTTGTAGATTTTCGACTATGCTGAACAAAATGACTATCTAGAAATTTTGATTGGGTGACTTTGAGACAAAAAAGAGCGTGGGAGGGGCCCAAGTTGCCCTCCATATTTTTAGTCACTTAAAAAGAACTTTTAATTTCAGTTCAGATGAGCCCTCTAACAATAATCTAGGACTACTGGATCGATATGATTGCCCCTGGAAAAAAAAAAAAAAAAAAAAAAAAAACAAAAGAAATAAACACGCATCTAGGATCTTTCTTCTGGCAAAAAATACAAAACTCCACATTTTTGCAGATAGGAGCTTGAAACTTCTATGGTAGGGTTCTCTGATACACTAAATCTGATGGTGCGATTTTCATTAAAGTTCTATGACTTTTAGGGGTTGTTTTCCCCTTTTTTCATAAAAAGGCAAGTATTCTCAGGTTTTAACTTTTGATTGGTAGAACTAAACTGAATAAAACTTATATATTTGAAATCAGCATAAAAATCTGATTCTATTGATGTATCTATTGGTATCAAAATTCCGGTTTTTAGGGTTTTGGTTACTATTGAGCCGGGTCGCTCCTTACTTACAGTTCGTTACCACGAACTGCTTGATCAAACAGTTCGTGGTAACGAACGGTTTGCGAAGAGAGTTTTTAGTCAAGTTCTTGATGTTGTATCAGCATAATATATGCTTTCTACCTTTCATTCCTCCAAATGCCCCCCTACCATCAAATATAGAAATAAGCGAGTTCCCTTAAAGAGTTTTTTTGTGGTGAGAATAGTGTTTGTTTTAGGTAGTGTTTGTTTTATCATCAGCCCGAAATTAGAAAGAAGACTAATCAGAAACCTGGATTAAAAAACAATTGGCATGCATCTTCTCTTAGTTGACCTTGACATCGGAATCGGAAGATTTGCACTTCATCTCTGTTCTCGTGCCTGGGAACACGTAATGATTAGTACTTATTGACAGCCAGCCCAAATAACAAATTCTCGTTCATACTTATTAATACTTCCTTCTTTTAATTTGAATTGTACTATAAATATATGTTTGTTGTTTCCAGCTGATGTAGGCATAATTGTATTGCAAAGTAATAAAACTTCTACAAGTTTTACTACCCAAAATCAGGTAACTTAGTATAAATTAAATAAAAAAAACAAGTTTTTTTAACTGAAAGTAAGGAGCGACATTAAAACGAACAGAAATTATTCTGTATATGAAAGGAGCTGTCCCCTCCTCAACGCCTCGCTCTTTACGCTAAAGTTTTTTATTGCTTAGAAAAATAGAGTTGTGAGAAAGTCAAACTTTAGCATAAAGAGCAAGGCGTTAAGGATGGGAGAGCTCCTTTCACATACAGAATAATTCCTGTTCGTTTTAAGTTTTAATATCGCTCCTTACTTTCTGTTAAAAAAACTTGTTTTTTTTATTTAATTTTTGAACGTTTTTGAATAAATGCAGGTTTTGATCTTGGCTCACAGAACATAAACAATTAAAACAAAATTTTCATATTAATTTACTTTTATCTAGTTAAATGGCTTTCTCGAAACTTTTTTTATTTTATTTACGAACGCTTTTATTAGTAATAAATATACATAAATTAAGAATTAACTTAAGTAACGAAATTATATATTAATACATTTTTAATACGAATATTAGGGGGTTCGCCCCCTAGTCAATACCTTGCTTTTTAAGCGAAAGATCGAATTTTGTTCCAATTCTTTAAAAATGACCGCTTCATCACAACTGCCGTTAATTAGAATAAATATCTATTATGAAAGTAATAAAAAATCTCTGTCTTAAAGATCTAGTTATTGACTAGGGGGTGAACCCAATCATATATGTAATATTTTCTGTTCGTTTAAAGTTTTGATGTTGCTGCTGTTGCAGTTGAAAAACTTGTTTTTTTATATTTAATTTCTGATCTTTTTTTAAATAATGCTGGGAAGTCCGGCATCCCTTCATAGCAATGTCCCTTCCCCCATCAAAACTTCCTTCATGGAAAGATCTTCCTACATAACCCCCGACCCCAGGCACGTGCGCAGGAATTTTTCTCGGGGGGGGGGGAAATCCTTCAAACCCATTATTCTGTGAGAAAAATCAGAAAATTATGTGAAAATGAAAAAAATCGTGAGATTTCGGGGGGGGGAGCGGGCCCGGAGGCCCCCCGCCCGGCGTACGTCCCGGCCCGACCCCCCCCCCTCACTACCAGGAAAAATCTCGCCTGAATACGTCTGTACTGTATACTTCCCAATAACCAATACTATATGTTAACATTGGGTAAAGTTCATAACTTTCAGCCCCCCTCCCGGGAACTTCGGAGGAGTAACTCATCCTAAAAGATATACTTATAATGTCTTCGAACATGCTGAACAAAATGGATATCTCAAAATTTTGATCAGGTGACTTTGGGAGAACAATGAGCGTGGGAGGGGGCCAAGTTGCCCTCCATTTTTTTTTGGTCACTTAAAAAGGGCACTAGAACTTTTAACTTCCATTCCAATGAGCCCTCCCACGATATTCTAGGACCACTGGGTCGATACGATCACCCCAGGGGAAAAAAAAAATAAACACGCACCCGTGAATTTTTGTAGATAGGAGCTTAAAACCTCTACAGTAGGGTTCTCTGATACGTGGAATATGATGGTTTGATTTTCATTAAGGTTCTATAACTTTTAGTGGGTCTTTCCCCCTTTTTTCGAAAATCAGCCAAATTTTCTCTGGTTCTCAAATTTTGATGGATTTGATTAAACTTAATGAAACTTATATACTTGAAATCAGCATAAAATCCAGTTCTTTTTATGCATCTATTTATATCAACATCCCCATTTTTGCTGTTTCAATTACCTTTGAGCCGGGTCCTCATAACAAATGCTAATGCTAACATGGGTAAAGTTCATAACTTTCAGGCCTCCTCCTGGGGGCTTCGAGGGATTAAGTCAACCTAAAAGACATAGTTATTAGATTTTTGACTATGCTGAACAAAATAGCTATCTCAAAATTTCGATCGGGTGACTTTGGGGAAAAAATGAGCTTGAGAGGGGGCCTAGCTGCCCTCCATTTTTTTTGGTCACTTAAAAAAGGGCACTAAAACTTTTAATTTCCGTTCGAATCAGCCCTCCCACGATATTCTAGGACCACTGGGTCGATACGATCATCCCTGGAAAAAAAAAAAAGAAAAACAAAAAAACAAACAAACACGCATCCGTGATCTTTCTTCTGGCAAAAAATGCAAAATTCCAAATTTTTGTAGATAGGAGCTTGAAACCTCTACAGTAGGATTATCTGATACGCTGAATTTGATGGTGTGATTTTCATTAAGGTCCTATATTTTTTAGGGGGTCTTTCCCTCTTTTTTCAAAAATCAGCCAAATTTTCTCAGGCGCGTAACTTTTGATAGGTAAAATTACACATGATGAAACTTATGTATTTGAAATCAGAATTAAAATCTTATTCTTTTTATGTATGTATTGGTATCAAAATTCTGTTTTTTAGAGTTTCGGTTACCATTGAGCCGGGTCGCTCCTTACTTACAGTTCGTTACCACGAACTGTTTGATAGTCACCAAAAGTTTAAAAACGCATTTTCAAAAAAAAGAACTGTTTAGGGGAAAAAATAATCATTTGAAGCTAATTCGAAAGTGGTAACTATTGTTTCGGTTAATCTTAATAGTGATTAATTTTCAAATAACAAAGTTGTTCTGATTGAAGTAGAAAGCAAAGTTGAAGCTTAAAACGAGCAAAAACTGTGGCTTCGCAGCTTCTGCAATTGATATATACAGACCTTGTTCAAATAAACTGACTCGTTTATGATATAGGAACAGAATTCTGCAAAACTAGTACTTCATTGAAAACACAAAACTGACGGACCAAAATAGGATAATAATCAGCAAAGTCCTTAAACAGTCTACCAAAAATAAAAGACTAATCTATAAGGGTCCCAACAGTCACTGTTCACGAAATTAATAAATTTTTAGCATACAAATTTTATGCTCTGAAAAAAAAATCAAGCACACTCAATTTTCAGTAAAGCGCTAGTGTTTCCGAATTCTACATTCATGGAAAAACTAGCTTACCCGTCGCTTGTTACTGCTATCTCAAAAGAAAGGAAATTCAAGGAAAAATCACCTCATGGATAATTTTACCCCTGAAGCATTCCCTCAATTCTATTCATTGGTGAATCGAATTCATAAATTGAAAAAATATATACACCGAAAAAGGCGATTATGAACCGAGTCAATAAATACGAACGTCGATTTTCTTTCCAAAAACTTGGTTTTCACAATAAAATTAATGCCAGACTCAAAAAGTTGTCCTTTACCCTGAATTTATGTAAATTGCGATAATGAATCAATTTTGATTAACTGTGGAAAGAGTCAGAAAAAGACATGCGAATTAAATTCATTCTAATATGGAAAACCCCCTCCCCTGGGATTTTCCCCGACAAATCCCCCACCCCCGTGGAAAATCTTCTCCACATGTTAAATAACGATAGTACTTTTAAATTTGAAAAGTATAGTTGAATACCAAATTCAGAGAGTTTGCTGAAAAAGTTATTTTAGATTTTCGGTAATGTGTTAGATGGCAAAATTAAGTAGCCCGTTAATGGATATCCAAAAAATACGAATAATATTCCTAAAATAATTGCCAATTATTTGTGTTGGGGGATCTCTAATTTCAACAGCGCGAAAAATGTTAAGATAGCCTTGGGGGAAAATTTTTAAACATAAAACCCTCACAAAAGTGTATTCAACAACTTCTCAAAGTACCAACGTGACTGGTTGAACAGTGCAGTAACACATAAAGGACAGACAGTAAGACACGCAGATAAACAACACGCAGATAAACATACATTCAATTTTAAAGCAATTTGTGGTAGTGAACAGTGAGTAAGGAATGACTCGGCGCAATAGTAACCGAAATTCTACAAAACAGCAACAATACAAAGATCAAAGTAAATATAATTCGTTTTCAGTGAAGCACCAATGACGTAGTAGGTTTTAGACTTGTAAAGTTAGGGGAAGGGGGCAGTATCCAAACTGTTGTTTGTAATGAAACTATATTTGTCTAAAACAGTCTTCGAAAGAACTAATAAATTAAACAAAATATTTGATAAAATATATTAATTGTTGAAAGCTCATAAGTTCAAAATTCAATTTTACTGTATTTTTTTTTATTTTAAATGTTGTAATAAGTACAAAAGAAAATATTTATAATATAATCTGTTTTCAGTAAAGTGCCAATGCCGGTGGAGGTCTTAGACTTTTACAGTAAAAGAAGTAAGGAAACCTCAAAAAATTGTCTTAATTGTTTTTTGCTAGTTCGAAGCTAGATTTGCATTTTCACTTTAATTTTCACTCGTTTTAAGATTTATTTACTTAAGTAACCATTGTTTGTTTGCTGGCTATGATTGTTATTTAATTTATGTTCGTTTTGGGTTTCATTTATGCCTCATTAGCAAAATGTTTTTGTTCGTTTTAAGAATGATTCGCATATTCAAATTAAGCTTTACTCGTTTTGAGATTAATTTATTCATTTATATTAGTACCTGTTGTATGTCTTTTTGCTATAATTTTTTATTTAATTTTTGTTCGTTTTATGTTACGTTTATACTTTAATAGTAATTTCTGTTTGTTTTGAGCTGAAATTATTGAGGCTTTCTATTTTTTCCGATCTGCATTTCAGTATCTAGATTGCTTTTACTTTAAAAACTTCTTTTTTGGAAAGTTTTTTTTTTCAAAGTAATTTCTCCTCGTCTTTTATTGCCAAAATTCCTAGTCTTTCAAAATTCCCCGGTTCAAAATATTTTTTTATTCCAAAATAAATTGAAGGTTTATGTTAGAACTGATTAAATAGACAGAATATTGGATTTATAATGATATTAATTGCTGAAAGCCCATCAGCTCAAGAATTATTTACCCAGGCCATATTTAAAGCTTTGATGCCTCTAGGCTTTTGCCGCTCCGTTTTTGCAAGATTTTCGGAGAAATTCCGAAATCTTCGGTGACAGTGAAAGCCGCAGGGCCTAATGGGCTAATTGGTAAATTATGGTTTGCTTTCACTGCAATTTTCATTTTATTTTCAATGTTGTAATAAGAACAAAAGAAAATATTTCTAATATAATTTCTTTTAGTAAAGCGCCAAATACGCAGTAGGCTTTATACTTTTGCAGTTAGAGAAACGAGTAGTAACCATACTCTTGTTTTTAGTGAAGACACAATTCAGTAGAAGTACATAGCCCATACTCCATGAACACGACCGGGGTCTAACAACCAATTCTTAATCCAATTCTCACTTCTGTTTGAATCCTGTTCTCCCAATTAGTATAATAAAAAAAAGGTAAACTAATTTTGCATAGCTTTGTAGCCAATTAAGTAAGAGAACTTTTACACTTCGGGAAACGGACAGTAACCGTATTCTTATTTATAGTGAAGACACCATTCATTAGAACTATATAACCTCAATTCTTTTGGAAAGAATTGGGGAAAAACAATTTCGGAAAGTTTTTTTAAATAATTTTTGTTCGTTTTTTATTACAACAAGTTTTTTAGAAAAATCCTTTTTTCAAATTAAGATTTTTTTTCAACATCAGAATTTCATCAAGGTAACACAACTAGTATTTAAGAACCAATATCAAGCCATCAAAGTAAAGAAAGGATAAATTCAAACAAGGCCTAAGAGTAAACAAAGTATCAAAGTAGAAATAAGCAACTTGCACAACTTACAGTCCTTGCACTGTAAATCGAAGTTACCACGTAAATCACCCAATCCAAGTATCAAAGTAACAATAATTAAGTTCTGTAACTCAGAGCCATTTCCCCGGGGCTTGGGAGGTGGGGGGTCAAACCCGGAAGCATAGTTATTTGGCCTTTGAACTATTTTGTAAAAAATGGCTATATCCAAATTTTGACCGAATGCCCTTTGGGAAAGTGGGGCGTGGGGTAGTTGGCCATGGATCACTTTTGACTTTTCAAAAAGACCTAGAAGTTTCAATTTTCGATCGAACGAACCCCTCCAAAGTTAATACGACCACCCCTTCCATAAAACCTTATATTCTTATAATAGACAACACTTACATAAGATAAAATCTTTGCCCCGGGGGTTAGGTAGGATTTTGCAACCCCTAGGCTATAGTAATTTGAATTTTGGACTATTTTGAATAAAATGGCTATTTCATAATTTTGATAAGATGCATTTGGCGAAAAAAGGCACAAGAGGAGGGGGGGGGGGGCTTGTTAATTTTTTATCACCTGCGATTCTTAAGAGTTTACAACTTACATAAGTTACAATTCGTGTCCCGGGTGCTATGGAGGGTTTCTCAGCCCCTAATTTATAGTAATTTGAGTTTTGGACTATTTTGAACAAAATGGTACCTCAAAATTTCTATCGGAGATATTTGGGGAAAAAGGTGTGTTGGGGGAGGGGTAGATCCCCTCCGATCACTTTTGATGACTCTTAAGAAGGTAACTAGAAATTTGAATTTCCAATCAAGCGAGCCATCTCTGAAGTTTATACAACCCTTACATATAACCTTATATGCCCTCAGGACATAGCTTACAACACTTGCCCTTGGGCTCCGGGGGGGTTTGTCGACCCGGAGTTTTTTTTTATTTATTCTTTAAACTATTTTGAACAAAATACCTATCTCAAAATTTTGATTGGATGCATTTGGGGAAAAGTGACTTGGGGGAGCTAATTGCCCTCCAATCACTTTTGACTCTTGAAAAGGGCACTAAAAATTATGACTTACAATAGAATAAGCCCCCTCCGAAGTTTATACGATCATCCCTTCTATAAAAACATTATATGCCCCCAGGACACATTTTACAACAATTGCCCCAGATTCTGGGGGGGGGCTGTTTTATCCATGAGGTTTTTGTTATTTTATGTTTGGTCTGTTTTGAACAAAACGATTATATACAAAATTTCTATTGGACGCATCTTGGGGAAAAGAAAGTTGGGAGGGAAGGGGGCTAATCACCATCGGATCACTTTTGAATCATAAAAGGTGAATTAGAACTTTCAATTTCTAATCATCTTAGTCCTCTCCAAAATTTATGTGACCACTTCTTCCATAAAAACTTATATACTCCCGTGGTATAAGTTACAACCCTTCCTCTGACTCTGGGGGCGGGGGGGGGGGTATGTTGACAATGACGTTCTTGTTATATTATCATTGACTATTTCAAACAAACTGGGTATCTCAAAATTTTCATTTGATACATTTGGGGAAAAGAGGGTGTTTATGTCAGGGAGGACGGATTGATACCCTCCGTTAGCTTTTGACTCATAAAGAGGAAACAAGAACTTCCAATTTCCAATCCAATGAGCCACCTTCGAAGTTTATACGACCACCCCTTACATAAGATTCTTATATGCCTCGGGGGCATAACTTAAAACATTTGCCCCCACGCTCTGGGGAGTTGTGTCAACCCCGGAATTTATGTTATCTGATGTCTGAACTATTTCAAAAAATGGCAATCTAAAAATTTGTATCGGATGGATTTGGGAAAAAAGGGCTAGGGGGGGGGGGGTTGGATCCCTTTTGACTCTAAAAAAGGGAATTATAACTTCCAATTTCTGAGTGAGTCACCTTCGAAGTTTATGAAACCAGCCCTTACATAAAAAACCTATACGCCTCCAGGGCATAACTTAAAAAACTTGCCCCCGTGGTCTGCGGGGTTGTACCGACTCCGGAGTTTTTGTTATCAGATGTTTGAACTATTTTTAAAAAAATAGTCACCTAAAATTTTGTACAAACCACATATGCCCCCACAGCATAACTTACAACGCCTGTCCCTGGGCCCTGGGTGGGTTGCGTAGATACCTGAGCTTTTCTTATTTGACCTTTGAACTATTTTCAACAAAATGGCTATCTAAAAATTTGTATCAGATGGGTTTTGGGAAAAAAAAGCGGGGAGGGGCTAGTTGCCCTCGGATCTCTTTTGACTCTTTAAAAGTGAACTAGAACTTTCAGTATTCAATCAAATGAGCCCACTCTGAAGCTTATACGAGCATCAGTTTCATAAGAACCATATATGCCCCATAGACATAACTTACAAAGCCCGCGCCTAGGCCCTGGGGGGTTATAATCGACGCCAGAGTTTTTGTTATCAGACCTTTGAACTATTTAAAAAAATGGCTATCTTATAATTTGTATCGGAAGGGTCTGGGGAAAAAAGGGCTTGGGGGGACTAGTTGCCCTCCCATCTCTTTTGACCCTTAAAAAGTGAACTTGAACTTCAATTTCCATTAAAATGAGCCCTCTCTAAAATTTATACGAGCATTCCTTCCATAAGAACCATATATGCCCCAGGAAATAACTTACAGCGGCACAGGCTCTGGGGGATTGTGTCGACCCCGGAGTTTTCGTTAAATGATGTTTGAACTATTTAACAAAATAGCTATCTCAAAATTTTTATCAGATGGGTTTGGGGAAAAAGGGCGTTGGGGGGGGGGGGTAGTTGCAATCCGATCTCTTTTGACTCTTAAAAAGTGAACTAGAACTTTCAATTTCCAATCGAATGAGCCGTGTCTGAAGTTTATACGAGCATCCTTTCCACAAGAACCATTTAAGTTATGCCCCCAGGGCATAACTCACAACGCCAGCCCCCGGGCCCTGAGGGGTTGTGTCGACACCGGAGTTTTTGTTATCTGATCTTTTAACTATTTCTAACCATATATGCCCCCAGGGCATAACTTAAAACGTCTACCCCCGGACCCTGGGGGTAGACGATTCTATAGGTTCTTATAGACCCTTCTATAAGAACCATATATGCCCCCAGGGTACAACTTAGAACCCGGGCCCTGGGGAATGTATCGACACCGGATTTTTTTTCTCATCTGACCTCTGAATTATTTTTAACAAAATGGCTATCTCAAAATTTGATCGTATGGGTTTGGGGAAAAAAGGCTAAGGGAGGGGGCTAGCTACCCTCCAATCTCTTTTTACTCTCAAAAACTGAACTATATCTTTCAATTTCCAATCAAAGAGGCCCTCTCTGTTGCTTATACAACCATCCCTTCATAAGAACTATATATACACCCCAGGGCACAACTTACAACGCCTGCCCCCGGGCCCTGGGAGGCTGTATCAACTCCAGAGTTTTCGTTTTACGATATTTGGACTATTTAAAAAAAACAGCTATGTCAAAGTTCTTATTGGATGGGTTTGAAGAAAAAAGGCGTAAAGGGGAGGGGGTCTAGTGGCTCCTCGATCTCTTTTGACTCTTAAAAAGTGAACTATAACTTTCAATTTCCAATCAAATGAGCGCTCTCTGAAGTTTGTACGAGCATAAGTTCCACAAGAACTATAAATGCCCTCAGGGCATAACTTACAACGCCTGCCCCCGGGCCCTGGGGGTTGTGTCGACACCGGAGTTTCTTTATATGGTCTTTGAACTATTTTTAACAAAATAGCTATCTCAAAGTCCTTTTCAGGTAGGTTTGAGGAAAAAAGGGCATAGAGGGGGGGTTAGTTGCCCTCAGATGTCTTTTGACTGTTACAAAGTGAACTATAACTTTCAATTTCCAATCAAGTGAGCTCTCTCCGAAGTTTATACGAGCATCCCCTCCAGAAGAACCATTTAAGTTATGCCCCCAGGGCATAACTAACAACGCCAGTCCCCGGGCCCTGAGGGGTTGTGTCGACACTGGAGTTTTTGTTATATGATTTTTCAAATATTTCTAACAAAATGGCTATCTCAAAATTTTTATCAGATGCATTTGGGAAAAAAAGGGCTAGGGGGCTAGTTGCCCTCCGATCCCTTTTGACTCTTAAAAAGGGCACTAGAACTTCCGATTTTCAATCGAATGAGCCAATTCCGAAGTTTATGCGACGACTGCTTCCACATGAAGTGACTCTGGAAAAAAAGAAAAATAATAAAACATTGGAGCAGTATGGCCTTTATTATAGGCAACGATATAGCGTTGCCTCTGATATAAGTAGTCAAGCATATATTCTATTTCTTGGTGTTTCTCAAGCCTTGGTCCTTAGGCTGTTGCTGTTCTTAGCATATGCTGACATCTTACGATTATACTTTCAAGAGCCTATAAAGACTGCCTTTCTTGATGATAGAGCGTTATAGGTTAGAGTATGATCCTTCTCTGAACTTCGGTGAAAACTGTATAGGTCTAATGACATTCTGAAATTAATTGCACCATCGACTTTTCTTTTAATTAATTAAAAAAACTTTTTCCACAAAATAAGTTTTTCATAGAAAAGTAAAGAACTCCATTAAACCAAAAATGAGCAAAAATAAAATCAAATAATCTACCAAGCGTTAAACTACCACAAATCAGTATCGATAAATAAATGAAACCCAAAACAAACAGAAAAAGCAATAAATAACCGAGTCAAACTCAAAAGGAGCAGAAGTTAACATGAATAGGGCTCAAAACCCCTTTGTCTTCCTAATGCCAGAACATAATTTGCACTTTACTGAAAAAATATAAATGTTTTTACTTTTATAACTTTAATAAATCAAAAAATATTAACATTTTTATAAATAAATATCAGTGTATGTATATTAAACTGACAATGCACATTCATTTGTATTTTTTTTCAATAAGTGCAAATTATGTTCTGGCCTTGGTTAAAGTTTCATCTTTATACCCTTTGTCTTAATAGTGCTAGTAGAAGTAGTATTAATAGCTGTAGTTAAACTTTCCAACGATATTGCTGAAATACTTTTTTGACAATCTGTATGCACATAGTATGCTTTGTTTCGGTTCAACTTGTCCATCAACATATCCTCAAATTTTCACTTCAATACCCCGAGCCTTGGTAGTACTCGCTACTGAAACAGTAGTTGTAGTGGTAGTAGCAGTTGTAGTTGCTGTAGTAGTAGCAGCAGTACTAACAGTAGTAGTAGTGGCGTTCTAATATTGACTTTCTGGTAGGTTGATATTCCCCTTATGATTTTCTTTAAGTTCCAAATTAATACGCTCAGTCATCCCTGAGTTACACCCTTTTAATAACCACTGTGCATTTAATGTATTTTAATTTATTTCTGTACTCCCCTCAATATTCTCTGAAAGTTTCACCTGAATACCCGTCGCCTTTTTGGACACTAAAGGTCAAACTTGCTCAACTTTCTCCATAACAAATATTATATATAAGCAATTGGCAGATTGTATAACTTACAATCCTTGCCCCGAGGGTTGGGAGGGGAAGGTTAATATCCCAAGAGACACGGTTACTACACCTTTCAACTATGCTGAACAAAATGGCTATCTCAATCTTTTTATTTGATGTATTCAGGAAATAAATGGGCTTGGGGGGATTGTTGCCCTCTGATCACTTTTGACTCATAAAAGGGTACTAGAACTTTCAATTTCCAGTTGATTGAGCTCCTTTCGAAGTTTCTATGACAACTCTTTCTATATGAAGTGCCATGCTGAGAAAAAAAAATAATACAGGGTGCCCACTTCGCTTTTTATTTAGACATCGCAATTGCGCTGCCTATGGCATGGAATTGGGTTTTAGGCGACATTATGTAATCCTGTCTAGGAAGTTAGCTATTGGGGCGTTAATCTAGAGAGGATTTATACATCTTCTTCCAGTTACTGCTTTGAAGAGTAATCATTATGTTTTAACTAAGTCGTACTTAAATATCTATGGTATATATTTGTGAAGAGCACATTCTATTCAAAATAAAGCACATAAATAGTGTAGAAAAGTGTTTAGCAAACATATTGCTGTCTTATTTTAGAAAGTTCTACGGTAATAAATCGTTTTCGTCATAATTAGCCTACGGCGCAAACCTACTAAGTAGTATGATTTGAAAATCAACGAGAGGTAATTTTGTAGGGAGATATAAAGGAGAATAGGCAAAACAAATCTTTGGGAGAGGATCAAAGAGTCGGATAATCAGTAGGTTGGTCCTTATGTATATATCAAAAAAATATTTTTTGTTTTTCCTGCCTCCCACCATCCTAAACTATTCTTCTATGATAGAAAAAAAAATAAGTGTCATTTATTTTTAGGATAAATTCATGTTTGGGGTATGCTCAAGGCACCCAAATTTTGATTATACTCGAATGTTATAGAAATCGGGTGTATGTAAAGAAAATCATTGGTTCAGGGCATATATTTATTAGTTAATTGTGTATTTATTGTGAATTCTAACACAAAACAGGTGTTATGTGTTATATAAAGAGATAACTGAAGGGATTCAGGGGAATATATTAATAATCAATTAGGTGTCTGGGCATTTTCTTGCAAATCTAGCAGATATATTTGTGTAAAACTACAGAAGTTTATGTCACTATTTAAAATTAACTTCAACATTTACTTACTGAATCAATCAATGGTTTATTATTACATTTGATTAAATATTCTTGCAGCAGACATCTTTAGTATTGTTTAATTTTTATTTCTCAGATAAAGATTGATTACAAATACATAGGATACCAAGCTGATAAGACAATATCAGGTGAATTACTGAATATATCAATTTACATTTAATGTTTGTTGTTATAACTGAAATTTTGTCATTTGTCAGATATAATAAATTCATATTTGAAATCGACTTGTTATTAATTTGCTATTAGAACAATACTATTTTTGATTCAATGTTGTCTGCTATGTAATTTTCTGACAGATTGGACAATTGTTAAAGTACACATAAAATGTTTTGTTTTACAGTCGGTCATGGCGATTTCCACATCCACACGCAGTAAACAGGAAGTGTACCTGCTTAGTTCAGCTTCGGAAGATCTATATGGTTCAAAATTGACATCGATTGGTGATGTTCTGAGGCTCTATGCCACAAAGCTGAAAGTAGTCAAGACTAAACATGAGGTAGCAGTATCAGTAATTAAGGACGTTCAAATGTTCTGGGAGAAAGCCAGAATACCCATGCGCTGGAGTGATCATGCAGTTGCCCAACTTGAAGTTTTAGTGCAGAGATGGGAAGGGTTGAAGAAAAACAAAGCAAGAAGTACAGCAACTCAGATAGCCAATGAGGAAGAATTCAAGGAAACTTTGAATGATCTCTTTGATATAGCCCACCAGGAAGCGTTACAGCTCATCAAAATTGAGTAAGACAAGCAATTCTTGTTGGCCCAGCGGGAAAAAGGAAGGTAAGGGGTTATGGCAGGGGTTGACATGTCACTTACAAAACAGGAGAAAGTACAGGAAAATAAACAAAAAAGCCAGTTTCACTTGAAGACGAAACAGCAACTTGAAATAGCAAATCTGGATTAAACTATGTTGTTGGAGTCTTCTGATTCGTCTTCTAGTAATGATGATGCAGACATGAAAGTATTACAAAGAATTGGCAGTGAAGCCACCGAACAACCAGGTACACCAAAACGAACACATGGAAGAACTAACATTTTAACTCCTGCACTCCTGTCATCCCTAGACTGCACAAAGACAAGTGACAGGCAAGCAGTTCAGATCATTGCCCAAATAATTCAAGCAACAGGTCACAACGTTCCAGATTTCAGTATCAACAGATCATCTATAAGACATTACCATCAGAAGCATCGTGTCATACTTTCATCTCAGTTGAAGTCTGATTTCAATCCCCAGAAGCCAATGGTTCTTCACTGGGATGGAAAGCTTATGGAAGACCTCACTGGAGATGAAAAAGTTGACCGACTGCCGATAATTGTTTGTGAATCTGGAACAGAACAACTGCTTCGTATCCTAATGCTGGCTTCAGGTACTGGTAAAGCCATGGCAGATGCAATGATGGACACAGTGTCTGACTGGGGCATTGTAGACAGCATCAAGGCTCTCAGCTTTGATACAACATCAAGCAACACCGGCCGAATGAACGGTGCCTGTACTCTGTTTGAACAGCATCTTGGTAGAAGTGTTCTGCATCTTTCATGCAGACACCACAGCCATGAATTAAAGCTGGAAGGGGCATTCAGCATCACAGTGGGACCTTCAAGTGGCCCAGACATCCAGCTGATCAAATGGTTCAAAGCCTTTTGGCCAAACATTGTATATGCTGATTATAAGCATGGTGTTGAGGTTCCGGTTAATGCTGCTGCTCTGGTTGATGCCCTGGATGATATGAAGACCTTTCTGACTGATCAGCTGGATATTTGTCACCAACGTGAAGACTACCGTGTGCTCCTCGAGCTTTCCCTGCTGTTCATTGGTGGCCTTCCGGCTCGTGGTGTGATGTTCAGGAAACCATGAGCCCTTCTTCGTGCTCGTTTCATGGCACGACTGATTTATGCATTGAAAATATACATGTTCAGAGATTCTAGCTTCAAGCTGACAGATCGTGAAATCACTGGTCTGTGCTTTTGGTGTAGGAAGTTATGTTAAATTGTGGTTCCTTTCTTCTCAGCCACCAGCAGCACCAGCCAATTATTTAATGCTTCTGAAGAGTCTCCTCACTTGAGGATAGCCAGCAAGAACTGGTGCAATGAAGAAACTGTCTGGGCAGCTGTGGTATCTTAGCAAAGAACTGATAGGATTAGTATTTTTGACAGGGGTGTTGATGCAACTGAAAAAAGAGCAATGGTCGAAGCACTCTGCCATGAAGGAATGGAGGGCCCACCAAAGCGCATCACTGTCAAAAAAACTACAGTCACCAACAAGAATCTACAGGACTTTGTTACACACAATACAAGGAGCTTCTTCCATATCCTTTCCATTCCAGATAGTTTCTTGTCTACAGATCCTGAGACCTGGGTGGATAATGAATCCTATGTGAAGGCTGAAGCAATCGTCAGAGAACTACGAGTAGTGAATGACACAGCCGAACGTGGAGTTGCCCTTATGCAGGACAACAATTTTCTGCTAACAAAAAATTAAGACCATATGCAATTTGCTCTGCAAGTAGTTAAAGAGCATCGCAAACGTTTTCCTGATTCTAACAAGTCAACAATCCTTCAAGGGCTAGCCACAACCTCTGACAGCCCAGGCCCAGCATGACTTTGTAGTGTGTAATTTTTTATCAATTACCAAAAGATACATTTGATATTTGCTATGCCAGTGACATATTTTAACCAGTCATCATGATTGTTTTTACAAACTAATGATTGGATGAGTTTAGTATTGATTATACCTAAGATGTCCTCATTAAATTTTTTTGTTGAATGAATTTCCTAAGTGCATCCGAAATTACGTTAAACATTGTCCAAGCAGAAGTATAGTGATTATATGCTAAACTTCACTTGAATTGAGCATACCCTAAATATTGACCAATTTGGAAAATTTTTTGCCCATGTTGTTAACTTTTGATGTAGACAAAAATGGCAGGGTGGGAGGTTTATAATACTGAAGTGAAAAAATAAGGACCACCCTAATAATCAGGTTGTTTTCAAAAATTAGCTAAAATAAGATTTTTTCGAAAAGTAGTAAATTTGGATTTAATGTTCGGTGCATCTCTTTCTTTGTGTGTTAACTGGCTTTATCAGTTGAGATTGTTTTTCTTTCTGTTTATTTGACTTGCTTTTTGTTTTGTTGGTTATTATTTTGATGAGCGGGGGAGGCAAGAGGGACGAGGTTAGTCATGCTAGACTGTTAATTTATCCCAGTTAAAAGTGTCATTTTCATGTCCCATTTGTCTAAGGTTTTTGCCCCACGATTTTAAGTCCAGTTTCGGAACAAAGCCTACCTTTCTCTCTGCTGAAAATTGGCGAACAGGAGGTAAAAAGGACCACATGCCAACATCATGGCTCTGATAATAAAGATTAAATGTTGTTGGATGATTCTGGTTGACATGCGGAATAGTAGGCTATGTCCATCTTTCTGATAAAAGGTTAGTAGGAAGAGTGGGCGTAGGGGGCAGTTGGAGGATGTGACAGCCAAACATATAAATTAAAAGTGATTGCAGGTTGTTAATTTCGAGATATTTCAGGATACCCGTTTTTCTACTACAAAATGGCAGTATGAAGCAACGGTCACTTTATGCCCCAGCAATAGAATCTGAAAACCCTTGGAAAAACAAATTGAAGACACTTATGCCCCAAGTAATACAAATTGAAGACCTTTAGTTGATTTCAAATTAATTATGGTGTAGCAATTCAGTTTTTCAGTAAAATAGGAGGGAGAGAGGCTGGGATGGAGGTATAGCATACAAAGACCCATATGTGCCTCAAATAATAATTTTTTCAAAATCTAAGGGGCCGTGATCTTGTTTAAGCATCTAGCTTGTAGTTTTGATCAATTCTGACTTAGGTTGGTTTTCACCATATCAGGAATGAAACCGTTTTTGGATTTTTTGTCCGATTTTCTTCTTGTCATGTACCACAGCCATGGGGTTGTCAGGCCCTCAATATCCTCAAAATGGCGTGTCTTATGACCAAATCTTAAAAAAAAAAACTAATTTGATGTACCTGTATTAGCTCTTCAAGGATTATATATTCGGTGGAAATGTATCCCTCTTAATTTATGATATTCTGGCAGTGGGCCAAGTCCCTAATATCACTACAGGGAAAGAAGCAGAGGTCATGCTCCAAACTTCTTAGTAACGAAAAAACAACTAAAGATTAGGAGATACTTGTAGATCGAAAAAAAAAACAGTTCGTGGTAATGGACCGTAAGTAAGGAGCGACCCGGCTTAATAGTAACCGAAACTCTAAAAAACGGAACTTTGATACCATTACATATATCAAAGAATCGGATTTGTATGCTGATTTCAAATATATAAGTTTCATTAAGTTTAGCATTACTTAAGTTTAGCTTACATAAGTTTAGCTATCTGCAATATGGAATTTAGTATTTTTTTTTGCCAGAAGAAAGATCACAAAGGCTTTTTTTTCCAGGGGTAATTGTATCGATCCAGTGGTCCTAAAGTATCGAGAGAGGGCTCATTCGAAGGAGTATTAAAAGTTCTAGTGCCCTTTTTTAAGTGACCAAAAATATTGGAGGGTGACTGGGCCCCCTCCCACACCCTTTTCCTCTGAAACTATTTGATCAAAATTTTGAGATAGCCATTATGTTCAGTATAGTTAAAAGATCAAATAATTATGTCTTTTGGTGTAAATTAACCCCCCGCAATCCGTGGGGGGAGGCCTGTCAGTTATGAAATTCTTCAATTGTTTACTATTGGGAAGTATAAAGACATTTTTAGGGGGAGGAGGGGTAGTGCTTGGGGCGAATTTCTATGGGTAGAATCTTTCTTGAGGAGGGAAATTTATGGGGGGTGAATATTCCAGGGGAAATGTTACCCTGGGGATTTGACAGAATTACTATGTAAATTTCTTTTTAATTGTCTTACATTCTATTACATTCGCCAAATATTTTTTGTGGAGATGTCCCGGAAGAATTATCCAGGGGCATTTTCCGCGCGTTATGTTTTCTGAGAAATAATTTCGACGGAAGGGGGTATTTCTGGAGTAATCGAGAAACCGATTAGAGATTAAAGTATTCTTCAAATGAAAGAATGCTAAGGAGATTTTTCAGGCTGAAACGTCTGCAAGCAATTTTATAGGGAGGGGGGATTTTGAGCAAGGATGTAACTGCCTGGAGGGAATTTGACGGGGAGAGGGCACTTTACGTTGGATAAAGTTTACACGGAGGAGTTTTCCGTGAGAGGAGGGGTATATTTCATAGAGGGTGGGCCGGATTTACCCGCATTATTTGAAAAACGAACAGAAATTATTCCATATATAAAGAGCTCCCCCCCCCCTCAATACCTTACTCTTTACGCTAAAGCTTGACTGCTTAATGAAACTGAAACACGGGGGCCGTTTAATTAGAGGAGGAAGCTTTTTTAAAAGTGCTAACAGATTTAGCGTAAAGAGCAAGGTACCGAGGAGGGAGCAACGCTTCATATACACAATTAATCTACCAAGGTTTATATGTAAATTTTGTTTTAATTTTTCATTTACGGTGAGCCAAATTCGAGCCTGCATTAGTTGAAAAACGTTCAGAAATTGAATTAAAAAAAAAGTTTTTTATACTGAAAGTAAGATGCGACATTAAACGAACAGAAATTATTCTGTATATGGAAGCGGCTGTCCCCTCCTCAACGTCTCGCTCCATACGCTAAAGTTTTTATTGTTTTAAAAAGTAGAGTAGTGAAAAAGAGTAAAAATGTAGCGTAAACAGCGAGGAGTTGAGGAGGGAACAGCTTCTTTCCTGTGCGGAATAATTTCTGTTCGTTTTAAGTTTTAAATGTCGCTCCTTACTTTCACTTAAAAAATCTTGTTTTTTATTTAATCAGAAACAGAAATGAGTACATGGAGTACATTGAAGCAGTACTGGACCCGTAGCCAACTGCTTCTTTTCATAATCTCGAATTTTTTGTATTAACTGTTTTAAACATTTATCTTAGAAATGGGGCTAGGGATGAGGCTAAGCACTGTCAGATGTTACTAACTTTACTCTGAAACTGGTAATTACACGCTTGCTTTTTTTGAGCAGAGCTTTCAACGTGAAACAGAAACATGACAAAAACAAAGTTCGGTGGAATAACCTTAGATAATCGTTTCCACCACAGAATACAAAACACTTCTTCTGCTAACACACTATAGGGTCTGGCTAAAGAAAATTGGAAATCATTCTTTTTGGCTCCAGGCTTGACTTTTATACTGCTTTCTAAAATGTAATCTCATGTTCATCGATCATATTCGTTTTGGCAGCAGAGGTTTAGGCCCTTATAATTATTTTGTTTGAAACAAGTTACGATCGACAGTGTGAAAAAAAAAAGAAAACACAAAACCCAAAGAAAATGGAAAAAACCGACGTATTGCTCCCAATAACAAGCATTAAAGTCAAATTGTAAACGAACAAAAACTTCCACAAATCCCTATTTTCCTCAAAATAGGTAACTTGTTCTTTACACTTTTATTTTGCCCTTTTTTTTTATTGACAAACTGCGGTTTAGAACAATATTTTTTTTCAGTTTTAATATTTTCGAAGTCAGACCCGCACTTACCAACTGATTGTTGCAGCTAAGTCTAAATATCCTGTATTTCCAAAATTTATTTTCTGTAAAGAGCACTCAAGCTTTAATTCACAGAAAAAGAGGGAGAGGAGTTGTAAGGGAGCGTTATCACCCCTCCTTCACCACTCCTTACATGTCTGATAATGTCGACTTGTCTCCAGCTTTTTTTTTCGCTTTCGTATAACCTCGACAAGAAATTCCCCATTTAATATCATTCCTAGAAAACCCGGCTCTAAAATATACATCCTTTCTCCATCTCTCTTTTGTTCTAGCATGCAAAAAAAGAGTCGGGTGTAATTTTAGACTTATAAGGTGTCGTTTCAATTTTTCTAGTGACGGGGGGGGGGGGCAAGAGTAAATCATTTTCCTTAGGAAAGAGATATGACTGAAGAAAACTTTGTTTCGGTAGTGACAATTTGTTCCTTTTTTTCACTCTGCCAGTTTATATTTTATTAGATACCATCTCTTGGTCGAGAGTACCCGTAGTGGTAATAAAGGTCTGCTAAACCTTTTGAATTACACAAAACCTTTCTTTGGATTTACACTTTTTCTCAAAACGAATCCAATACTTCTGAATAATCAGGTGTAGTTATGTAATGATGATGTTTGCCCACAACATTCATGGAAAAAATAAAACCAAATTTAAGAATTAGGACGTGATTAATGTATTTTCTTAAATGAGGCTTTAAAACATATTGGGATTAGGGAAAGAATATAAACTTATAATAATAATAATAATAAAAGAACAATAAAAATAGGATTGACTGAACAAGCGATACCTTCACTAGGCTTTGTCCCATCCACGAGTCGAATCATTCCTTCTAATCTACCATGCTTTTTCAAGAAGTGTTTCAGTCTTTTCGCTCTTTCGCTCCGTCCTAAAGTCCTTCCTCTTCTTGCAGAGCCTATATCTTCAGAAATAGTCAAATTTACGGCTATTGTCAGTATGCATAAAGTTAAAAATTTCATTTTAGCACAGTTTGTTTTTTTGAATAGCTAAATTTTTATCACACAATCATTTCCAATGTCTCAAGGAAATACTAATGGTCCCACTGAAAGTTTTCCGACCTCGGCTAATTTTGGTTACGTCACCGCACTCCCCAGGACTTGTGCCAGAATGCCACGTTCTAAAACACTGAGTTAGTCTCATTACTCATTTATAATGTCACACCCAAAATTTATTCATACCTAAAGATGTGACATAATAAAAAGTATCTTAGCAAAATTATGTATCGACATCGATGGTGTTATTCCCCTGACCCCTTCTCCTAATGTGACATCATAGAAAGAGATTCTATACAAAACTAGATAGCTGTCAAAACTAGGTTGCAGCGATAGCAACAACCTAGTAAAAAACGAATCACGACCCATAGTAGCTAGAAATTTAAAGATGTGTTAAAAAAAACTGTCTGATGAGAACAAATTACCATCTGAAGTTGATTCATGAGTGGTAACTATTACTGCGATTAATTTTAACAGTAAAATTTTATTTTGAAAAAAAATTTATGTAAAATTTTAAAAACAGCCTGAAACCCCTCGGAAATGGTGTCGGATCGAAACGAAAATTGTCTCAAGAACGTGCCACCAGTTTATTGTTGTCAAGTTTTGTCTCCTGTATAAGACACAAAAATACAAACTTAACAGAAAGTTCTTAAACTTAAACTTCAAACTTAACACAAACACAAAGTTCCTATTTATCAAAGGTTTGATTTTCATACTACAAGAAATTATTTACATACTTAACTTTTTTTCAAAAAAATGAAGTTAATCGGTCAATTTTGTATGCTTCAAATTTGGTTTATTAAAAATATTATCAAACGTTTTAGTTATTTTGAATTCTAATTTTAATTCTTTGTCTCCAAATGACTTTTTTTTTAGAGTTTATTTATTCAGAAGGGGCTCGAAGCAACCAGGCCAGTGGGGGGGGGGTGAGATCCCCTTATTTAAACAAGCCTTAGATCTTACTATACGACTCATGAAAATTTATTAGACATTAGTCCTTGGTCATTTATACTTATCTATGGAGACAAACAACAAACGAAAACGGAATACCTCATGAGTAAATGTGTTATTGTACCGCTGGATTTGTATTTGCCTCTTCTTCAAAGTAGACTACTTTTGCACAATCCTGTTTAAGTCAATGGCATCGGTGAGGTCTTTCTGATTCGCTAACAACATAAGGGAATCTAGTCGAGAATCAAACATGACAGTTTCCAGCAGTTTATTAACAAACTTGAACTTGTTAAATGTTCTTTCGGCAGCAGCAACTGCAACAGGTGTTGTCAATGTCAATTTAAAATACATAGGTGTTGTCAGCCTGCTTAAGCTGATGTTGCCGGCAATTTCTTTCACCTATAACTTCTCTGAGGCAAGTGGCACCATGGTAAAGCTGGAACAGAACTTCAAGCTCTAATTCAAGAGGAGAAGAATCTGAAGTTCTTTCTTGGTTTTGGAAACAGCGTTGTTGCTAGCTTAATATCTGCAACCAAAGCCTTTTTTTAAGGAGGCTGTTATAAGGAGCAGAATGGTTGAAAGTTGATAGGGTAAACTCAAAGATTATCTCCCATCATCGTAGTCAACCTTTCAAGCAGAATTCTAAACGTTGTCTATAGAAAATGATACATTGAGTTCTTGGCTTGACTATGAGCTTGGCTGTTAAAATAAAATGGTTCAAGTCACCGACGATGATGTCTGATGAAATCTACCCCTGGATTGACTTGTATTCATCTGGCAAACACTGTTGATATTTTATTCTTTAAGTTTTTCTGTTGCTATCCTGATCTCGTACATGATATTTTTCATAAACATGAGGCAGGCGATAGTAATCTATCTTTCACCATCCTACTCAGCTCCCAGCTTTAACACCTTACTAAGATTGTTCAAGAAGAGCACCGTGTGGTATCCCAAAAGAATGATGATTGTGTCTACTGAGAGCTTTTATCCATATCAATTCTCCATTCTCTTTGTCCATAACTTCTTTCCCTTTTGCAATCCATTTTTTTTCACCTCCATAGCATGTTTAGGGATAGTCTCCTTACACCCTTGCTACCTCCATCCTCCATCAAATAGGGACTGTCAATAGAATGCATCGTATGGATTCCATGGGACGTATAGGAAAACATATCTATGGAAGCTCTACACCTTTTCAAGGAGAGTGAGTAGCCCCTCGGATCTAGGTAATACTTCTATGGAAGCTCTACACCTTTCAAAAGAGAGTGAGTATCCCCTCGCAATGTTGTGTGGATTCTACGGGTTTATTTTCCTTTGTACCTGTCCAAGCAAAGCGATCAAACACGTTTTGCAACTATGGACGAGATCGTATAATGCAACCGGACGGGTTTCTAAGGCAACACCCACGTTTTGGAACTAGGAGTGAGATTGTGTAATGATATCAGACTGGATTCGTTTCACGGGTTCATTAATAGAACAACTAATGTTTTTGAAAAGAGTAATTACTTCTAAGTTCAATAACCAAATTAAACTTCCGATGGTTAAGAATGCGTCGCGGGTAATTAAAGAATGAGGAATGGAATGCTATAGTTAGAATGGTTTAAGTTGAAAATTGTACCATTTGCGTAAAAATAACTCTATTTACGATTTTTTTTTGCGAAAAGGTATTTTCGAAAAGGTATTCCGTTGGTTAAGAATGCGTCGCGGGTAATTAAAGAATGAGGAATGGAATGCATCAACAATACAAAGAATATGCTCAGATACGTAATAGATTTGACGCCTACAAGAGACATTGGTACAAGATATTCAATAGCTTAATTGGCTGTGTAACGTTTTGCGTAAACGCCAACTCTATTTGCAAAAAACGGTATAGCATTTGCGAATTGGACTGTATGAACGATATTAATTTTTGATTGAATAATAGGGATGTGAATGATCCTAATTAGTGATCAGATCGTATGAAGGTGGAGAAAAGGGGTTAAACAGATTAGCAGTTAAGGTAACCCCTCGGGGATGTTAACTCATAGTTTATTTATTATAAATTTGGAATACCATCAATCTATGAAAATGGTTAACAATGATAAAATGGTCTTGTGACTTGACCTAACTTTACTTCTTCGATGTGTTCTGTATAATACACAAGTGGCGTTTTAATTGTGTTGTCAATTTAAAATAGAGTCTAACGTTATAATATACTAAAGAGTTGATATTAATAGAGATTTAAATGGCAAGAAAATAGTTTTAATAATGAAACTCAGAAAAATCCAAATGAATCCTTACAAATCAAGTAGTGAGGTGTTTATGAGTACGAAGCTCCAAGGATCATAAGCACCAATGATCCTAAGCAACAGGGACCTCAACCCCCACAGGTCCCCTATCCCCAGACTCCAAGAGGGCCCCCTCCCCTCCAATTTTTTGGCTCCCTCCCCCCCCCCTCCATTTTTTTTTGATTTTTTTGAAGTTTTTTTACTTTTTTATTTATTTGTTTAACATGATATATTTTTTCAACTTTTTTTTACATCTATAAATCATATCAGAAAAACAGAACGACAGTTTTGATTTAATTTTAAAATATGTTCTTGTACATACCCATACTCCTATTGATGAGGACTGATGGTTCACATTCAATATTTTTTCATGAAAAACAAACTTTTTTTTTAACCAATTTTTTTTTACTTCAAAATTATTCAAATTTTTTTTACATCTCTAAATCATATCAGAAAAATAGAATGACACTGTTGATTTAAATTTTAAAACAAATTCTTGTGCATACCCATACTCCTATTGATGAGGACTGATGGTTCTCATTAAAAAATTTTTCATGAAAAACAAACTATTCTTTTAACTAAATTTATTTGGACTTCAAAATTATTCAACTTTTTTTACATCTCTAAATCATATCAGAAAAATAGAATGGCACTTTTGATTTAAATTTTAAAATATATTCTTGTGCATACCCATACTCTTATTGATGAGGACTGATGGTTCTAATTCAATATTTTTTCATGAAAAACAAACTATTTTTTTAACATGGTATTTTTCAATTTTTTTTATATCTCTACATCATATCAGAAAAATAGAATGACACTTTTGATTTAAAGTTTAAAACATATTCTTGTGCATAACCATACTCCTATTGATGGGAACCGATGGTTCTCATTCAATATTTTTTCATGAAATACAAACAATTTTTTTAACTAATTTTTTTCTGGACTTCGAAATTATTAAACTTTTTTTACGTCTCTAAATCATATCAGAAAAATAGAATGACACTTTTTATTTAAATTTTAAAACATATTCTTGTGCATACCCATACTCCTATTGATGAGGACTGATGGTTCTCATTCAATATTTTTTCATGAAAAATAAACTATTTTTTTAACTAATTTTTTTTTGGACTTCGAAATTATTCAACTTTTTTTTCTTTTTTTATTTTTTAACATGGTATTTTTTTCATAATATTTTTTCATGAAAAACAAACTATTTTTCTTAACTAAATTTTTTTTTGGACTTCGAAATTATTCAATTTTTTTTTACATCTCTAAATCATATCAGAAAAATAGAATGACAATTTTGATTTAAATCCAGAAAAATAGAATGACACTTTTGATTTAAATTTTAAAACATATTCTTTTGCATACCCATACTCCTATTGATGAGGACTGATGGTTCTCATTCAATATTTTTTCATGAAAAACAAACTATTTTTTTTAACTAATTTTTTTTTTGGACTTCGTAATTATTCAACTTTTTTTTTTTTAACATGGTATTTTTTAACCTTTTTTTACATCTCTTAGAATTACATGAAACATACTTAAAACATAAAAAATTCACATTTAATTGGAATAAGCAAACACCCGCCCAGACACACAGGCAAAAAGAGTGAGAGAGAAAAAAACACATACAAATAAGTAGTTTCAGACACACAAACCGAGAAATACATGCATTTGGAATAAGCAAACACCCGCCCAGACACACAGGCAAAAAAGAGTGAGAGAGACAAAAGCACATACAAATAATTAGATTCAGCCACACAAACCGAGAAAGACATGCATTTGAAATAAGCAAACACCCGCCCAGACACACAGGCAAAAAGAGTGAGAGAGACAAAAAACACATGAAAATACGTAGATTCGGACACACAAACCGAGAAAGACATGCATTTGGAATAAGCAAACACCCGCCCAGACACACAGGCAAAAGAGTGAGAGAGACAAAAACACATACAAATACATAGATTCAGACACACAAACCGGGAAAGACATGCATTTGGAATAAGCAAACATCCGCCCAGACACAAAGGCAAAATGAGTTATAGAGACAAAAACACATAAAAATACGTAGATTCAAACATTGATACTGAAAAAGACCTGAATTTGGAATAAGCAAACATCCGCCCAGACACACCGACAGAAAGAGTGAGAGAGACAAAAACACAAACAAATACACAGATTCGGACACACAAACCGAGAAAGATATGTATTTGGAATAAGCAAACACCCGCCCAGACACAAGGGCAAAAAGATTGAGAGAGACAAAAACACATAAAAATACGTAGATTCAGACACACAAACCGAGAAAGACATGCATTTGTAATAAGCAAACACCCGCCCAGACACACAGGCAAAAGAGTGAGAGAGACAAAAACGCATACAAATACATAGATTCAGACACACAAACCGTGAAAGACATGCATTTGGAATAAGCAAACATCCGCCCAGACACAAGGGCAAAAAGACTGAGAGAGACAAAAACACATACAAATACGTCGATTCAGGCACACAAAACGATAAAGAAATGCATTTGGAATAATCGAACATCCACCCAGACACACACCCAAAAAGAGTGAGAGATACAAAAACTCATACAAATACGTAGATTCAGACGCAAAAACCGAGAAAGACATGCATTTAGAATAAGCAAACACCCGCCCAGACATGCAGGCAAAAACATTGAGAGAGACAAAAACACATACAAATGCGCAGATTCAGACATACAAACCGAGAAAGACATGAATTGGAATAAGCAAACACCCACCCAGACACACAGGCAAAAAAGAGTGAGAGAGACAAAAACACATACAAATACGTAGATTCAGACACACAAACCGAGAAAGACATGCATTGGAATAAGCAATCACTCGCCCAGACACACAGGTAAAAAGAGTGAGAGAGAGTCAAAAACACATACAAATACGTAGATTCAGACACACAAACCGAGAAAGACATGCATTGGAATAAGCAAACACCCGCCCAGACACACAGGCAGAAAGAGTGAGAGAGACAAAGACACATACAAATACTTAGATTTAGACACACAAACCGACAAATACATGCATTTGGAATAAGCAAACACCCACCCAGACGCACAGGTAAAAAGAGTGAGAGAGACAAAAACACATAGAAATACGCAGATTCAGACACACAAACCGAGAAAGACATGCATTTGGAATAAGCAAACACCCGCCCAGACACAGAGGCAAAAAGAGTGAGAGAGACAAAAACACATACAAATACGTAGATTCAGACACACAAACCGAGAAAGTCATGCATTTGGAATAAGCAAACACTCGCCCAGACACGCAGGCCAAAAGAGTGAGAGAGACAAAAACACATACAAATAAATAGATTAAGACACAAAAACCTAGAAAGACATGCACTGGAATAAAAAAAATCCCACAAAGGCAAAAGAGCAAAAAGAGTTGGAAAGACAAAAACAAATAAAAAAAGAAAGATTAAGATAAACAAACTGATACATACATGCATTGGACTAAGAAAACACCCGCCCAGACACATAGGCAAAACGAGTGAGAGAGACAAAAACACATACAAATACGTAGATTTAGACACACATACCTAGAAAGACATTTAATTGGAATAAGCAAACACCCGTCCAGACACACAGGCAAAAAAGAGTGAGAGAGACAAAATCACATACAAATACGTAGATTCCGACACACAAATAGAGAAAGACATGGAGTAGAATAAGCAAACACCCGCCCAGACACACAGACGAAATGAGTGAGAGAGACAAAAACACATACAAATACGTAGATTCAGACACACAAACCGAGAAAGACATGTATCGGAATAAGCAAACACCCACCCAGACACACAGGCAAAAAGAGTGAGAGAGAGACAAAAAAACATACAAATACGTAGATTCAGACGCACATACCGAGAAAGACATTTAATTGGAATAAGCAAACACCCACCCAGACATACAGACAAAAAAGAGTGAGAGAGACAAAAACACATACAAATACGTAGATACAAACACACAAACCGAGAAAGACAGGAATTTTGAATAAGCAAACATCCGCCCAGACACACAGGCAGAAAGAGTGAGAGAGACAAAAACACATACAAATATGTAGATTCAGACACACAAACCGAGAAAGACATGCAATGGAATAAGCAAACACCCACCCAGACACACAAGCAAAAAGAGTCAGAGTTACTAGGTTACGTGCGCGCACGTAACCTAGTCTAAATTAGCCTTAAAAAGAAATAAAGCTATGTCAACTTTGCAAATCTAACTCACTATGTATGCGGCGTCGTGGAGGTAAACTCTTTTTGCCAGTGTCTTTTTCGGTTTTTGTGTCTGAATCTACGCATTTGTATGTGTTTTTGTCTCTCTCAGTCTTTTTGCCTGTGTGTGTCTGGGCGGGTGTTTGCTTATTCCAATGCATGTCTTTCTCGGTTTTTATTTCTGAATCTACGTCGTTGTATGTGTTTTTGTCTGTCTCACTCTTTCAGCCTGTGTTTCTTGGCAGGTGTTTTCTTAATCCAAATGAATTTCTTTATCGGTATTTGTGTCTGAATCTACGTATTTGTAATTTTTTTTGTCTCTATCACTCTATTTTGCGTGTGTGTATGGGTGGGTGTTTGATTATTCCAATTAAATGTCTTTCTCGGTTTGTGTGTCTGCATATACGTATTTGTATGTGTTTTTGTCTCTCACTTTCTGCCTGTGGGTCTGGGCGGGTGTCTTTCTCCAGTGAATGTCTTTCTCGGTTTGTGTGTCTGAATCTACGTATTTGTATGTGTTTTTGTCTCTCTCACTATTTTTGCCTGCGTGTCTGGGCGGTTGTTTGCTTTTTCCAATATATGTCTTTCTCGGTTTGTGTGTCTGAATATACGTATTTGTATGTGTTTTCGTCTCTCTCACTCTTTTTGCCTGTGTGTCTGGGCGGGTGTTTGCATATTCCAAATGCATCTCTTTCTCGATTTGTGTGTCTTAATATACGTATTTGTATGTGTCTTTTTGACTCTCTTACTTTTTTTGCCTGTGTGTCTGGGCGGGTGTTTGCTTATTCCAATTAAATGTCTCTCTCGATTTGTGTGTCTGATTCTACGTGTTTTTATGTGTTTTTGTCTCTCTCACTCTTTTTGCCTGTGTGTCTGGGCGGGTGTCTACTTATTCCAATGCATGTCTTTCTCGCTTTGTGTGTCTGAATCTACGTATTTGTATGTGTTTTTGTCTCTCTCACTCTTTTTGCCTGTGTGTCTGGAAGGGTGTATGCTTATTCCAATGCTCATCTTTCTCCGTTTGTGTGTTTGAGTCTACATATTTTTATGTGTTTTTGTCCCTCTCACTATTTTTTCCATATGTGTATGGGCATGTGTTTGTTTATTAAAATTAAGTGTCTTTCTCGGTATGTGTGTCTGAATCTACGTATTTGTATGTGTTTTTGTCTCTTTCTCACTCTTTTTACCCCTGTGTTTGAGCGGGTGATTGCTCATTCCAATGCATGTCTTTCTGGGTTTGTGTGTCTGAATCTACGTATTTGTATGTGTTTTTGTCTCTCTCACTCTTTTTTGCCTGTGTGTCTGGGCGGGTGTTTGCTTATTCCAATGCATGTCTTTCTCGGTTTCTGTGTCTGAATCTACGTATTTGTATGTGTTTTCGTCTCTCTCAATCTTTTTGCCTGTGTGTCTGGGCGAGTATTTAATTATTCCAAATGTATGTCTTTCACGGTTTGTGTGTCTGAATCTACGTATTTGTATGCATTTTAGTCTCTCTCACTCTTTTTGCTTGTGTGTTGTGGCGGGTGTTTGCTTATTCCAAATGCATGTCTTTCTTGGTTTGTGTGTCTGAATCTACGTATTTTTATGTGTTTTTGTCTCTCTCACTCTTTTCGCCTGTGTGTCTGGACGGGCGTTTGCTTATTCCAAATGCATGTCTTTCTCAGTTTGTGTCTGAATCTACGTATTTGTATGTGTTTTCGTCTCTCTCAATCTTTTTGCCTGTGTGTCTGGGCGAGTATTTGCTTATTCCAAATGTATGTCTTTCACGGTTTGTGTGTCTGAATCTATGTATTTTTATGCGTTTTTGTCTCTATCAATCTTTCTGTCTCTGTGTCTGGGGCGGGTGTTTGCATATTCCAAATGCATGTCTTTCTTGGTTTGTGTGTCTGAATCTACGTATTTGTTTGTGTTTTTGTCTTTCTCAATCTTTTAGCCTGTGCGTCTAGGCGGGTGTTTGCTTATTCTAAATGCATGTCTTTCTCAGTTTGTGTGTCTGAATCTACGTATTTGTATGTGTTTTCGTCTCTCTCACTCTTTCTGCCTGTGTGTTTGGGCGGTTGTTTGCTTATTCCAATGCATGTCTGTCTCGGTTTGTGTGTCTGGATCTACGTATTTTTATGTTTTTTTTGTCTCTCTCACTCTTTTTGCCTGTGTGTCTGGTGGGTGTTTGCTTATTCCAAATGCATGCCTTTCTCAGTTTGTGTGTCTGAATCTACGTATTTTTATGTTTTCTTGTCTCTCTTTCTGCCTGTGTGTCTGGGCGGATGTTTGCTTATTCCAAATACATGTCTTTCTCGGTTTGTGTGTCTGAATCTACGTATTTTTATGTGTTTTTGTCTCTCTGACTCTTTTTGCCTGTGTGTCTGGGTGGGTGTTTGCTTATTCCAAATACATGTCTTTCTCGGTTTGTATGTCTGAATAAACGTATCTATATGTGTTTTTATCTCTCTCACTCTTTGTGCCTGTGTGCCTGGGCGGGTGTTTGCTTATCCCAAATGTATGTCTTTCTCGGTTTGTGTGTCTGAATCTACGTATTTGTATGTGTTTTTGTCTCTCTCACTCATTTTGCCTGTGTGTCTGGGCGGGTGATGGCTTATTCCAATTAAATATGAATTTTTTATGTTTTTAGTATGTTTCATGTCATTCTAAGAGATGTAAAAAAAAGTTGAAAAAAATACCATGTTAAAAAATAAAAAAAATAAAAAAAAGTTGAATAATTTCAAAAAAAAAAATTAGTTAAAAAAATAGTTTGTTTTTCATGAAAAAATATTGAATGAGAACAATCAGTCCTCATCAATAGGAGTATGGGTATGCACAAGAATATGTTTTAAAATTTAAATCAAAAGTGTCATTCTGTTTTTCTGATATGATTTAGAGATGTAAAAAAAGTTGAATAATTTCGAAGTCCTAAAAAATTTAGTTAAAAAAAAAGTTTGTTTTTCATGACAAAATATTGAATGAGAACCATGTAAAAAAAAAGTTGAAAAAATACCATTTAAAAAATAAAAAAATAAAAAAAAGTTGAATAATTTCGAAGCCCAAAAAAAATTTAGTTAAAAAAAAGTTTGTTTTCATAAACAAATATTGCATGAAAACCATCAGTCCTCATAAATAGGACTATGTGTATGCATAAGAATATATTTTAAAATTTAAATCAAAAGTGTCATTCTATTTTTTTGATATGATTTAGAGATGTAAAAAAAGTTGAATAATTTCGAAGTCAAAAAAAAAAGTTTAGTTAAAAAAAATAGTTTGTTTTTCATGAAAAAATATTGAATGAGAACCATCAGTCCTCATCAATAGGAGCATGGGTATGCTCAAGAATATGTTTTAAAACTTAAATAAAAAGTGTCATTCTATTTTTCTGATATGATTTAGAGATGTAAAAAAAATTTGAAAAAAATACCATGTTAAAAAAAAAAAAAGTTGAATAATTTTGAAGTCCAAAAAAATTTGGTTAAAAAAAAGGTTGTTTTTCATGAAAAAATATTGAATGAGAAACATCAGTCCTCTTCACATGGAGTATGGGTATGCACAAGAATATGTTTTAAAATTTCAATCAAAGGTGTCATTCTATTTTTCTGATATGATTTAGAGATGTAAAAAAAAGTTGACAAAATACCATGTTACAAAAAAGTTTGTTTTTCATGAAAAAATATTGAATTAGAACCATCAGTCCTCATCAATAGGAGTATGGGTATGCACAAGAATATATTTTAAAATTTAAATCAAAAGTGTCATTCTATTTTTCTGATATGATTTAGAGATGTAAAAAAAAATTTGAATAATTTCGAAGTCCAAAAAAATTTAGTTAAAAAAATAGTTTGTTTTTCATGAAAAAATATTGAATGAGAACCATCAGTCCTCATCAATAGGAGTATGGGTATGCACAAGAATATGTTTTAAAATTTAAATCAACAGCGTCATTCTATTTTTCTTATATGGTTTAGAGATGTAAAAAAATTTGAATAATTTCGAAGTCCAAAAAAAAAATTTAGTTAAAAAAAATAGTTTGTTTTTCATGAAAAAATATTGAATGAGAACCATCAGTCCTCATCAATAGGAGTATGGGTATGCACAAGAATATGTTTTAAAATGTAAACCAAAAGTGTCATTCTGTTTTTCTCATATGATTTAGAGATGTAAAACAGTTGAAAAAATATATCATGTTAAAAAAATAAGTAAAAAAAGTTAAATAAAACCAACAAAAAATTCAAAAAAGTTGGAGGGGAGGGGGGCCCCTTGGAGTTTGGCGATAGGGGACCTTTGGGGGTTGAGGTCCCTGGTGGTTAGGGTCACTGGTGCTTATGATCCTTGACGGTTCGTACTTATATACACCTTACTACTTGATTTGTAAGGATTTCTATGAATTTTTCTGAATTTCTTTATTAAAACTATTTTCTTGCCATCTACATCTCTCTTAATATCAACTTTTTAGTATACTATAACGTTAGACTCTATTTTAAATTGACAACACTGTTCAAACGCCACTTGTGTATTATACAGAACACATCGAAGAAGTAAAGTTAGGTCAAGTCACAAGACCATTTTATCATTGTTAAGCATTTTCATAGATTGATGGTATTCCAAATTTATAATAAATAAGCTATGAGTTAATAACCCGAGGGGTTACCTTAACTGCTAATCAGTTTAACCCTTTTCTCCACCTTCATACGATCTGATCACTAATTAGGATCATTCAAATCCCTATTATTCAATCAAAAATTAATATCGTTCATACAGTCCAATTTGCAAATGCTATACCCTTTTCCGCAAATAAAGTTAGCTTTGACGCAAAATGGTATAAAGCCAATTAAGCTATTGAATACCTTGTACCAATGTCTCTTGTAGGCGTCAAATCTATTACGTATCTGAGCATATTCTTTGTATTGTTGATGCATTCCATTCCTCATTCTTTAATTACCCATGACGCATTCTTAACCAACGGAATACCTTTTCGCAAATACCTTTTCGCAAAAAAAATTCGCAAATATTTTTACGAAGTTATTTTTACGCAAATGGTACAATTTTCAACTTAAAACCATTCTAATTATAGAATTCCATACCTCATGCTTTAATTACCCGTGACGCATTCTTAACCATCAGAAGTTTAATTTGGTTATTGAACTTAGAAGTAATTACCCTTTTCAAAAACATTAGTTGTTCTAATAATGAACCCGTGAAACGAAACCAGGCTGATTGCATTACACAATCTTGCTCCTAGTTCCAAAACGTGGGTGTTGCCTTAGAAACCCGTCTGGTTGCATTATACAATTTTGTCCATAGTTCCAAAACGTGTTTGATCGCTTTGCTTGGAAAGGTACCAATGAACATAAACCCGTAGAATCCTTACGACATTGCGAGGGGATACTAACTCTCTTTGAAAAGGTGTAGAGCTTCCATACAAGTATTACCTAGATGCGAGGGGCTACTCACTCTCTTTGAAAAGGTGTAGAGCTTCCATAGAAATTTTTTCCTATACATCCCATGGAATCCATACGGTGCATTCTACTACTATCTTGTTTCAGATTTCACGGGGTAGGATAGTAATCTATCATCATCTTACTAAGCTCCCAGCTTTCACAACTTGCTAAGATTGGGCAAGAAGAGTACCATCTGGATCATGCTTCTATAATCAAATCACCAAAAAACCACCATACTATCATAACCATTTATTAACAAATACAAGCAAATATACTGCTTGTATGGTTTCAGCCCTGGCAGTCCACCGAGACATGAATTCAACTATACTCAGTGTAACATTACAGTGTTTAGTCTGTGGACCTGTCAGGCAATATAAGACACACAACAATCAAGAAGTTTAGGTACTTTCTGCTGGGCTCCATTAAATTGACTAGACATTGCACTTGTATAGTCATAGGACCGGAAACCTAGTTTATCGAGAGGAATTCCTCTCCTTGACAATATTCCTATTATAGTTTCCGTTATACCCTACTCAGTTTTGTCATTAGCCTATGTAAGAAGGCCTTATTTTCGTATAAATTTGGTAACTCGATTTCGGTAAAAGTTGGAATTCCCTTTGCTCCAACAGATCAGAAGCATACTGACTATTTCAAAGTAGCTTAAATGTGAACATACATTCTCTTTGTATACTGAGTCGTGAATCTTGAAAAGAAATTTCCTTGTGTAAGCATTGAACGACAATTGAAGCCATAATAAATATTTGAAGACTCTATCTAGATCAGTTTTTCATAAGACAGAGAGGAATACAGTGTTCCAACCCTTTAAAATAAAATCTACCACAAATGGGACGAAAAATGTACCAAAGACAAAAAATCGTACCATATACCAATTTGCGGATCGTCGGTGACGTACATTACCATCTATGAAAATTTTGTATAAGACATTTGCATTCACTTTCTTTCACCATTCCTTCGTTTTTCTTTCTCTTCTAATACAGTATATGTGCTACTGACCGTGCTTAAAGAAATTTTTCGGAGTAACATATATTACTACAGTAACATTTTACTACAGGCCAAATAAAAGTCGTTGTTTTGTGGCCATTTACAACCGTCTTGGCCCTTTAGCACCGCCCTGAAATTGGTAACAAATGACGATTTTAATACAAAACTGGGGCTAAAATTGAGTTTTAAGCTTGTATTCTTATATAATGTTGCCCAAAAGCAGTTGCTGCGACCTGCTTTTCCATTTAATAGTTTGCATACAAATCCCCTTTTCGTTTTGATGAAGATTTCAATGGAGGGGAGGATCGCTGCTGTAGCCCTTCCCTAATATACGCTACTGCCTACAAACAATGCAGGAAAAAAAAATGTTTTTAAACTGAGACTGATCAAAGAAGTGACTTTGGGAGTTATGGTTCACGTATTAGAGATTTTAATGTTAAAACAATATTTTCTTTAAAATGCCTTTAAGAGATCTTTCACTCACCTTAAAAGGTCTAGTTGTATATATCCCCACAAATGGTACAATAGAGACCATCTCTTTCACTAATTTTTAAATCACCTTAAACATCTAGATAATGACATCTTTTATTTTTAAAACTGGAACTGGCTTTAGAAACTTTGAGTTATCTGATGTTTCAACTACTCTTTACTACAAAAACTATAAATAAAAAATGACCAAAAATATGACATTAAACATCACTATTTGAGTTGGAAGTCATGGCAGCACTCGCAGTTGCAGATTTTCTGTACCCTTTTCCAGTATTTCGCCAGTTGGGCGTGGCATCTTGCTTATGAGGGGGGGGGGGAGGGTTCCAGTCCTTGGTAATGACTCGTTTAGCTACCATAGCACCATTAAGAGCAGTAAAGCCGAGTTTATTTCTCAATTTTAAATTGTTTAAATTTACAGCTGAACACACCCTCTCAGTACAAGCAGAAGAATTTGGTGGGATAAGCATTTTCATCATTAATTCACCCAAGAATGGGAGACTTTTTACTTGAGGACCACCACATCCTTCTAGTACTTTAAACCAGAAATAAAATGGGTCAGAATCAGCACATTTCTTGAGATAAAAGTTCTATTGTTCTTATTAAGTGACCAAAAAAAATGGAGGTTAACTCGGCCCCCTCCCACACTCATTTTTTCCCAAAGTCACCCGATAAAATTGGGAGATAGCCATTTTGTTCAGCATAGTCGGAAACCTAATAAATATGTCTGTGAGGATAACTTAATCCCCCACAGTTCTTGGGGGAAGTGCTGAAAGTTATGAACTTTGCCCATTCTTTACCTATAGTATTGGTTAATGGGAAGTATACATACATTTTCAGAAGGGATTTTATTCTTGTGGGGGGGAGGTCAGAAGAGGGGGTTATAGGGAAGGATGTTTTCATGGAAGACATTTCCTTGGGGGAAGGGTCACTTCAATGAAGGGGGCGCCGGATTTCCCAGCATTATTTAAAAAACGATCAGAAATTAAATAAAAAAACAAGTTCAACTGAAAGTGAGGAGCAACATTAAAACTTAAAACGAACAGTAATTATTACGTATATGAGGGGGTTCGCCCCCTAGTCAATACCTTGCTGTTTACGCTAAATTTTTTTTTAGTACTTTCAAAAGACCTATCTAGTCTAATTAACCGGCCTTTGTGATTCAGGGGTTAGTGATTCGAATAAAATTTGAACTTTAGCGTAAAGAGCGAGGTATTGACGAGGTGGCAAACTCCCTAATATAAGTAATAAAAACATACGAATATAGAAGTTCGTTACGTAAGTTAATTCGTAAGTTACGTCAGAACAAAATTTCGAAAAAGCAATTTAGCCAAAAAAAAGTAAATTTAATATGCAAATTTCGTTTTAATTATTCATGTACGGTGACCCAAAATCAAGGCTGCATTAATTCAAAAATTTTAAGAAAGCAAATAAAAAAAAAACAAGTTTTTTTTTAAACTGAAAGTAAAGAGCGACATTAAAACTATAAACGAACAGAAATTAATCCATAAATGAAAGGGGCTGTCCCCTCCTCAACGCCTCGCTCTTTACGCTAAAGTTTGACTCTGTCTCACAACTTTATCTTATAAAACGATACAAATACTTTAGCGTAAGGAGCCAGGCGCTGAGGAGGGGACATCCTCTTTCATATACGGAATAATTTCTGTTCGTTTTAAGTTTCAATGTCGCTCCTTACTTTCAGTTAAAAAATGCAAACAAACATACAATTGATACTAATATAAATGAATAAATAAATCTTAAAACGAGTGAAACTTAAATTGAATATACAAATCAAGCTTGAAACGAAAAAAAATTCACTACAGACAAGAGTTTGGGTATTGCCTCCTTCTCTCACTGTAAAAGTCTAAGACATACTGCGTCATGGCGCTTTACTGAAAACGAATTGTATTACCAATATTTGTTTTGTACTTAATATTGAAAACAAATATTAAAATTACAGTAAAATTTTGAACTGATGAGCAATTAATATCATTATACATCAAATATTCAGTTTAATTTATTAGTTTTTTCTAAAATTGTTCAAGACCCTTAAAATTATCCCCTTCCTTAACTGTAAAAACCTGAAGACTACTGCGTCATTGGCGCTTCACTCAAAAAGAATTATATTCCAATATTTTCTTTTCCATTTTCTTGCAGCATTGAAAATGAAAATAAAATTGCGGTTAAATAAAATCTTGAATTGATGGATCTTTCAGCATTTAATATCATTATATATCAAATATTCAATTTGATTTTGTTTATACTTTCCAAGACCGTTCAAGACGCATATAGTCAAACAGTTCGTTGTAACGAACTGTAAGTAAGGAGCGACCCGGCTCAATAGTAACCGAAACTCTTATAAAAACGGAATTTTCTTACCCATCAATAGTTTGCGCCTGAGAAAATTTGCCTTATTTTCGAAAAAATAAGGAAACACTTCTAAAAGTCATAGAACTTTAATGAAAATCACACCATCGGATTCAACGTATCAGAGAACCCTACTGTAGAAGTTTCAAGCTCATATCTGCAAAACTATGGAATGTTTTATTTTTTGTCAGAATAAAAATCACGGGTGCGTGTTTATTCGTTTTTTTTTTTTTTTTTTTTTTTTTTTTTTTTTTTTTTTTTTTTTGGTATATTAGTAATAGTAGAAATCGTAAGAGAACAGAAATTTTTAAAACAGAAATTAAAAGCTCTAGCGCCCTTTTTAAGTGACCAAAAAATTGGAGGGCAACTTGGCCCCCTCCCAAGTTCATTTTTTTCCCAAAGTCACCAAATTAACATTTTTAGATAGCCATTTTGTTCCGAATAGTCGAAAATCTAATAGATATGTCTTTGAGGATGACTTAATCCCCCACAGTTCCCACGGGAAGGGCTACAAGCTGTGAACTTTGCCCATTGTTTACATATAGTATTGGTTATTGGGAAGTATACAGACGTTTTCAGGAAGAATTTTTTTCTGGTGGAGGGGGGGGTGGAGGAGGGGGTTACGTGGGATAATCTTTCCGTGTAGGATGTTTACTTGCGGTAAGGGACATTCTTATGAAGGGGGCGCCGGATTTCCCTGCATTGTTTATATTACGTATATGAGGATTTCCCTGCAATATTACGTATATGAAGGGGTTTGCGTCCAAGTCAATACCAATACCCTTGGGGGGTTCACCCCCAAGTCAATGGGTCGGGGGTTATGTGGAAGGATCTTTCCATGGAGGAAGTTTTCATGGGAGAAGGGATATTGCTATGAAGGGGGCATCGGATTTCCCAGCATTGTTTAAAAAACGATCAAAACTTAAATAAAAAAAACAGGTTTTTTTTTAACTGAAAGTAAGGAGCGACAATAAAACTTAAAACGAACAGAAATTATTCCTATATGAAAGGGGCTGTCCCCTCCTCAACGCCTCGCTCTTTTATTGTTTAAAAAATTAAAGTTTTGAGAAAGAGTCTAACTTTAGCGTAAAGAGCGAGGCGTTGAGGAGGGGACAGCCCCTTTCATATACGAAATATTTTCTGTTCTTTTTAAGTTTTAATGTCGCTCCTTACTTTCAGTTAATTTTTTTTTAATTACAGTAACGCGCCATGACGCAGTAGGTTTTTAGACTCATACAGTGAGAGAAGGAGGCGATACCCAAACTCTTGTTTGCAGTGATTTTTTTCTTGATTTGCATATTCAATTTAAGTTATTCATTTAAGTATTTGTATCTGCGAATCTTAAGTTTAAAATGGCCTTTACTTTTCTTTAAAAAACTACTTTTTCGGATTTTTTTTTAAAATTAATATTTGTCTGTTTTCGATTGCAGAAATTTTCAAGTTTTTCAAAATACCTTATTTCAAAATCAAACATTTTTTTTTTCAAAATCAACTGTTCCTCGTAGTATCAAAACTAGAATCAAAGTTACAATATAAAGTAGAAAAATGGGTTTGTGTCCACCTCGGAGTTTTTATTAGCTGATGTTTGAACTATTTTTAACAAAATGGCTATCTTAAAATTTTTATCGGATAGGTTAGGGTAAAAAAAGGGCGTGGGGGGCAAATTGCCCTTCGATCTCTTTTTACTGTTTAATTGTGAACTATAACTTTCTATCCACAATCAAATGAGCCCTCTTGGAAGGTTATACGAGCATCCCTTATATAAGAACCAATTACGCACCCAGGGCATAACTTATAACGCCTATCCCCAGGCCTGGGGGGTTGTGTCGACCCCGGAGTTTTAATATCTGATATTTGAACTATTTTTAACAAAATAGTCACCTTAAAATTTTTTATCCGATGGGTTTGGGGAAGAAAAAGGCATGGAAGGGGAGGATGGGCTAGTTGCCCTTCGATCTCTTTTGACTCTGAGAAAGAGAACTAGAACTTTTAATTTCAAATCAAATGAGCCCTCTCTGAAGTAAATACGAGCATCCCTTTCATAAGAACCATATACGGCCCCAGGACATAACTTACAGCGCCTGTCCCCCAAGCTCTAGGGGGTTGTGTCGACACCGGAGTTTTTGTTATCTGACCTTTGAACTATTTTAAAAAAAATGGCCATATCAAAATTTGAATCGGATAGGTTTACAGATAAAAGGGTGTGGGGATGGGGCTATCTACCCTCTGATCTCTCTTGACTCTTAAAAGGTGAATTATAACTTTCAATTTCCATTCCAATGAGCCCTTTCTGAAGTTAATACGAGCATCCCTTCCATAAGAACCACATATGCGACCAGGGCATAACTTGCAGCGCCTGCCCCCGGGCCCTGCGTGGTTGTGTCAACACTGCAGTTTTTATCTGACCTTTGAACTATTTTTAATAAAATGGATATCTCAAAATTTTTATTAGATGCATTTGGGGGAAAAGTAGCATGGAGGATAGTGGCCCTCTGATCTCTTTTGACTCTCAAAAACTGAACTAGAACTTTCGATTTCCAATAAAATGAACCCTCTATGAAGTTTAGCCGAGCATCTCTTCAATAACAGCTATCTATTTCCGCCGGGCATAACTGACAACGCTTTCCCCGAGCCCTGAAGGGTTGTGTCGACCCCGGAGTTTTCGTTATAGGTTTTATAGGTTTCCCCGCGCCATGACGCAGTAGGTTTTTAGACTCATACAGTGAGAGAAGGAGGCGATACCCAAACTCTTGTTTGCAGTGATTTTTTTATTGATTTGCATATTCAATTTAAGTTATTCATTTAAGTGTTTGTATCTGCGGATCTTAAGTTTAAAAAGGCCTTTACTTTTCTTTAAAAAAACTACTTTTTCGGATTTTTTTTTAAAATCAATATTTGTCTGTTTTCGATTGCAGAAATTTTCAAGTTTTTCAAAATACCTTATTTCAAAATCAAACATTTTTTTTTTTAAATCAACTGTTCATCGTAGTATCAAAACTAGAATCAAAGTAATAATATAAAGTAAAAAAACGGGTTTGTGTCGACCTCGGAGTTTTTATTAGCTGATGTTTGAACTATTTTTAACAAAATGGCCATCTTAAAATTTTTATCGGATGGGTTAGGGTAAAAAAAAGGCGTGGGGGGCAAATTGCCCTTCGATCTTTACTGTTTAATTGTGAACTATAACTTTCTATCTACAATCAAATGAGCCCTCTTGGAAGGTTATACGAGCATCCCTTATATAAGAACCAATTACGCACCCAGGGCATAACTTATAACACCTATTCCCGGGCCCTGGGGGGTTTTGTCAACCCCTCAGTTTTAATATCTGATGTTTGAACCTATTTTTAACAAAATGGCCACCTCAAAATTTTTATCGGATGGGCTTGGAGAAGAAAAAGGCCTGGAAAGGGAGGGGGCTAGTTGCCCCTCCTATCTCTTTTGAATCTGAGAAAGTGAAGTAGAATTTTTAATTTCAAATCAAATGAGCCCTCTCTGAAGTATATACGAGCATCCCTTTCATAAGAACCATATACGGCCCCGGGACATAACTTACAACGCCTGCCCTCCGAGCCCTGGGGCGTTGTGTCGATACCAGTAGAGTAGTACCTTCCATTTTGCTTACTCTATGTTCCTTCCTGTGCTATTTGGGGCCATTATGTTCCTTCCTGTGCTATTTGGGGCCTTTACGTTCCCTCCCATGCTATTTTAAGGGCTTATGTTCCTTCCTATGCTATTCTGAGGGTTTATGTTCCCTCCCATGTTATTCTAAGGGTTTATATTCCCTCCCATGCTATTTTAGGGGCTCATGTTCGCTCCCATGCTATTATAAGGGCTTATGTTCCCTCCCATGTTATTCTAAGGGTTTATATTCCCTCCCATGCTATTTTAAGGGATTATGTTCCCTCCCATGCTATTCTAAGGGTTTATGTTCCCTCCCATGGTATTCTAAGGGTTTATATTCCCTCCCATGCTATTTTAGGGGCTCATGTTCGCTCCCATGCTATTATAAGGGCTTATGTTCCCTCCCATGTTATTCTAAGGGTTTATATTCCCTCCCATGCTATTTTAAGTGCTTATGTTCCCTCCCATGCTCTTCTAAGGGTTTATGTACCCTCCCATGCTATTCTAAGTGTTTATGTTCCCTCCCATTCTATTCTAAGGGTTTATGTTCCCTCCCATGCTATTTTAAGGGCTTATGTTCCCTCCCATGTTATTTTAAGGGTCTACACCTTTTCAAAGAGAGTGAGTATCCTCTCACATGGCCTTACATTTCTATGGAAGCTATAGAAAAACATTTCTATGGAAGCTCTACACCTTTTCAAAGAGAGTGAAAAAAAGGGTTAAAGTGATTAGCAATTACGAACGGGGATTCCCCGCTGTGTTTTTTTTTTAATCGAAAACTAGAGAGTGGCAAATTGCGTATGTAGGAATTGTTTTAATTGACATTTTTGCAAAAAGGGATAAGGAATTCGCAAATTGGACACTATGAACGATATTAATTAATATTTTGAATAATAGGAGTGTGATTGATTCTAATTAGTGATTGGATAATTATTTAATATGAAATCTCTGAATAAAATATTTTTTGGGGGGAGATGGGTTGATTATGTACTGTATAATACACAAGTGATGTTTGGACAGTGTTGTCAATTTAAAATAGTTTAACGTTATACTATACGAAGAAGTTGATACTAAGAGGGGTGTAGATGACAAGAAAGGAATTGTAATAATGAAATTCAGAACAAACCTTAGAAATCCTTGCAAAAAAAAGTAGTAAGGTGTATGTGAGTACGAACCACCAAGGATCAAAAGCACCAACGACCCTAACCAGCAGAGACATCCCCCCCCCAAAGGTTCCCTATCCCAAACTCGAAGGGTGCCCCCTCCCTCCAACTTTTTGGCCCCCCTCCCCATTTTTTTTTGATTTTTTTTTTAACATTATATATTTTTTTCAAATTTTTTTTTTTACATGTCTTCGAATGAGATGAAACATACTTAAATTCAGTAGTGTTTTGTCGTAGTTTACCAAGTCACAGATACATTCTCTTAATTTTTCGAACTTAATTTTGAATTTCTTTCGTTGACATGCAAGATTTTGAATATTTCACTAGTGTTTTGTCGTGGTTTACCAAATCGGAGTTAAATTTTATTGAATTTTCAAATTTCATTTTGAATTTATTTAGTTAAACGTAAGAGTTGGAAAATTTCAGTATTGTCATGTTGTGCTTTACCTTTTCACTGTTATATTCTCTTGATGTTTAAAAGTTTATTTTGTATTTTTTTCGTCTAAATGAAAGAGTTTGAATATTTCAGTAGTGTTTTGTAGTGGTTTGCCATGTCACAGTTACATTCTCTTTATTTTTCAAAGTTAATTTTTGATTTATTTACTTGAAATGCAAGAGTTGGAATATTTCAGTAGTGTTTTATCATGTTTTGCCTTGTCAACGTTACATTCACTTGATTTTTCAAAGTTAATTTTGGATTTATTTCATTGAAATGAAAGAGTTGGAAAATTTAAGTAGTGTTTTTTATGGGTTTACATTTTCAAAGTTACATTCTATTGATTTTTAAAATTTCATTTTTGGATTTATTTCCTTGAAATGCAAGAGTTGGAATATTTCAGTAGTGTTTTGTTATGGTTTACCTTGTCGCAGTTACATTCTCTTGATTTTTCAAAGTTCATTTTTGGATTTCTTTCCTTGAAATGCTAGAGTTGGAATACCATTTTTCGTTAAGTGTCAGAGTGAATAAATTCCTTATCAACATCCTTTGTCAGATACATCAAATAAAATTGACAAAATCTAAGTATCAGAGTGACTGAATTCTATATCAACATCCTTTTCTCAGATACATAGGATAAAATTGACAGAATCTAAGTGTCCGTGTGAATTAATTTTTTTTATCAGCATCCTTTGTCAGATACATCAAATAAAATTGACAAAATCTAAATTTCAGAATGAATAAATTCATTATCAACATCCTTTGTCGGATATGTCGGATAAAATTGTCAAAATATAAGTGTCAGAGTGAATAATTTTTTTTATCAACATCCTTTGGCAGATACATCGGATAAAATTGACAAAATCTAAATTTCAGAATGAATAAATGCTTTAACAACATCCTTTATCGGATATGTCGGATAAAATTGAAAAATTCTCAGTGTAGGAGTGACTAAATTCTATATCAACATCCTTATCTCAGATACAAAGGTTAAAATTGACAGATTCTAAGTGTCAGAGTGAATAAATTTTTTTTTTATCAACATCCTTTGGCAGATACATCGGACAAAATTGACAAAATCTAAATTTCATAATGAACAAATTTATTACCAACATCCTTTGTCGGATATGTCGGATGAAATTGACAAAATCTAAATATCAGAGTGACTAAATTCTATATCATCATCCTTTTCTCGGATAAAAAGGATACAATTGACAGAATCTAAGTGCCAGTGTGAATAATTTTTTTTTATCAACATCCTTTGTCAGATACATCAAATAAAATTGACAAAATCTAAATTTCAGAATGAATAAATTCATTATCAATATCCTTTGTCGGATATGTCGGATAAAATTGACACAATATAAGTGTCAGAATGAATAAATTTTTTTTTAATCAACATCCTTTGTCAGATACATCAAATAAAATTGACAAAATCTATATTTCAGAATGAATAAATGCTTTAAAAACATCCTTTGTCAGATGCATCAAATAAAATTGTCATAATCTAAGTATCAGAGTGACTGAATTCTATATCAACATCCTTTTCTCAGATACATAGGATAAAATTGACAGAATCTAAGTTTCCTTGTGAATATTTTTTTTATCAGCATCCTTTGTCAGATACATCAAATAAAATTGACAAAATCTAAATTTCAGAATGAATAAATTCATTATCAACATCCTTTTTCGGATATGTCGGATAAAATTGACAAAATATAAGTGTCAGAGTGAATATTTTTTTTTATCAACATCCTTTTGTGAGATACATCAAATAAAATTGACAAAATCCAAATTTAAGAATGAAAGAATGCTTTAACAACAACCTTTATCGGATATAGCAGATAAAATTTACTAAATCTTAATTTCAGAATGAATAAATTCTTTATCAGCATCCTTAGTAGGATATATTGGATAAAATTGTCAAAATATAAGTGTCAGAGTGAATAAATTTTTTTATCAACATCCTTTGGCAGATACATCGGATAAAATTAACAAAATATAAATTTCAGAACGAATAAATGCTTTAACAACATTCTTTGTCGGACATGTCGGATAAAACTGACAAAATCCAAGTATCAGAGTGGCTAAGTTCTATGTCAACATCCTTCTCTCGGATGCATAGGATAAAATTGACAAATTCTAGGTGTTAGAGTGAATAAATTTTATTTTATCAACCTCCTTTGCCAGATAGATTGGACAAAATTAACAAAATTTAAATTTCAGAATGAACAAATTCATTATCAACATCCTTTGTCGGATATGTCGGATAAAATTGACAAAATCTAAGTATCAGAGTGAATAAATTCTATATCATCATCCTTTTCTCGGATACATAGGATACAATTGACAGAATCTAAGTTCCAGTTTTAATAAATTTTTTTTTATCAACATCCTTTGTCAGATACATCAAATAAAACTGACAAAATCTAAATTTCAGAATGAATAAATTCATTATCAATATCCTTTGTCGGATATGTCGGATAAAATTGACAAAATATAAGTGTCAGAGTGAATAAATTTTTTTTTATCAACATCCTTTGTCAGATACATCAAATAAAATTGACAAAATCTAAATTTCAGAATGAATAAATGCTTAAACAACATCCTTTATCAGATGCATCAAATAAAATTGTCATAATCTAAGTATCAGAGTGACTGAATTCTATATCAACATCCTTTTCTCAGATACATAGGATAAAATTGACAGAATCTAAGTGTCCGTGTGAATGATTTTTTTTATCAGCATCCTTTGTCAGATACATCAAATAAAATTGACAAAATCTAAATTTCAGAATGAATAAATTCATTATCAACATCCTTTTTCGGATATGTCGGATAAAATTGACAAAATATAAGTGTCAGATTGAATAATTTTGTTTATCAACATCCTTTTGTCAGACACATCAAATAAAATTGACAAAATCTAAATTTCAGAATGAATAAATGCTTTAAGAACATCCTTTATCGGATATGGCGGATAAAATTGACAAAATCTAAATTCAGAATGAATAAATTCTATATCAACATCCTTTGTCGGATATGTCGGATAAAATTGTCAAAATATAAGTGTCAGAGTGAATAATTTTTTTTTATCAACATCCTTTGGCAGATATATCGGATAAAATTGACAAAATCTAAATTTCATCATGAGTAAAGTCTTTAACAATATTTTTTATCGGAAATGTTGGATAGGATTGACAAAATATAAGTATCAGAGTGACTTAATGTTAAATCAACATCATTTTCTCGGATACCTAGGATAAAATTAACACAATCTAAGCGTCATAGTGAATAAATTTTTTTTTTATCAACATCCTTTGCTAGATACATCGGATAAAATTGACAAAATCTAAATTTCAGAATGAATAAATTTATTATCAACATCCTTTGTCGGATATGTCGGATAAAATTGACAAAATCTAAGTATCAGAGTGACTAAATTCTATATCATCATCCTTTTCTCGGATACATAGGATAAAATTGACAGAATCTAAGTGCCAGTGTGAATAAATTTTTTTATCAACATCCTTTGTCAGATACATCAAATAAAATTGACAAAGTCTAAATTTCAGAATGAATAAGTTCATTATCATCATCCTTTGTCGGATATGTCGGATAAAATTGACAAAATATAAGTGTCAGTGAATAATTTTTTTTATCAACATCCTTTGTCGGATACATCAAATAAAATTAACAAAATCTAAATATCAGAATGAATAATTGCTTTAACAACATTCTTTATCGGATATGTCAGATAAAATTGCCAAAATCTAAGTATCAAAGTGACTAAAATCTATATCAATATCTTTTTCTCGGATATAAATGATAAGATTGACAATATCTAAGCTATCAAGTGAATAATTTTTTTTATCAACATCCATTGGCAGACACGTCAGATAAAATTGACAATATCTAAACTCCAGGGAGAATATATTCATTATCATCATCCTTTGTTGGTTATGTTGGATAAAATTGGCAAAATTTAAGTATAAGGGTGAATTTTTTTTAACAACATCCTTTGCCAGATACATCGAATAAAATTTATAAAATATAAGCTCCAGAGCGAATATTTTTCTTTTATCAACATCCTTTGTCAGATACATCAAATAAAATTGACAAAATCTAAATTTCAGACTAAATAAATGCTTTAACAACATCCTCTATCGGATATGTCGGATAAAATTAACAAAATCTAAGTATCAGAGTGACTAAATTCTATATCAACATCCTTTTCTCGGATACATAGGATAAAATTAACAAAATCTAAGTATCAGAGTGACTAAATTCTATATCGACATTCTTTTCTCGGATACATAGGATAAAATTGACAAAATCTGAATTTCAGAATGAATAAATTCATTATCAACATCCTTTGTCGGATATGTTGGATAAAATTGGCAAAATCTAAATTTCAGAATGAATAAATGCTATAACAATATCAGAGTGACTAAATTCTATATAAACATCCTTTTCTCGGATACATAGGATAAAATTGACAAATTCTAATTGTTAGAGTGCATAATTTTTTTTATCAACATCCTTTGCCAGATACATTGGATAAAATTGACAAAATCTAAGTATCAGAGTGAATAAATTCATTATCAACATCCTTTGTCAGATGCATCGAATAAAAACTGACAAAATTTAATATCAGAATGAATAAATGCTTTAACAACATCCTTCATCGGATTTGTCGGATAAAATTGACAAAATCTAAGTATCAGAGTGATTAAATTCTACATCAACATCCTTTTCTCGGATACATAGATTAAAATTGACAAAATCTAAGTGTTAGAGAGAATATTTTTTTATATCAACATCCTTTACCAGTTACATCGGATAACATTTACAAAATCTAAGTGTCAGAGTGACTAAACTCATTATCAACTTACTTTGTCGGATATGCCGGATAAATTTGATCAAATCTAAGTATCAGAGTGATTAAATTCCATATCAATATCATTTTCTTGGATACATGGGATAAAATTGACAAAATCTAAGTATCAGAGTGAATAAATGTTTTATCAACATCCTTTAAATGCATTATCCACATCATTTGTCGGCTAAATCGGATAAAATTGACAAGAAAGACATTGAGTGTACACCACGACGGCGCATACATAGTGAGAGAGACATGCAAAGTCGACATGACTTTGCCGGGGTTACGTGCGCGCACGTAACCCCGTCTAAGTTTTTTTTCATAATTTCCTGAATTAAATTTCTGTATTGTGTATCCAAGAGGTGAATTCAAGAAAGAGTTTGCTTTTTTTAATGTCGACTTTGCATGTCTCTCTCACTATGTATGCGCCGTCGTGGTGTACACTCAATGTCTTTCTTGTCAATTTTATCCGATTTAGCCGACAAATGATGTTGATAATCCATTTAAAGGATGTTGATAAAACATTTATTCACTCTGATACTTAGATTTTGTCAATTTTATACCATGTATCCAAGAAAATGATATTGATATGGAATTTAATCACTCTGATACTTAGATTTTATCAACTTTATCCGGCATATCCGACAAAGTATGTTGATAATGAATTTAGTCACTCTGACACTTAGATTTTGTCAATTTTATCCGATGTAACAGGTAAAGGATGTTGATATAAAAAAAATATTCAGAGTAACATTTAGATTTTGTCAATTTTAATCTATGTATCCGAGAAAAGGATGTTGATGTAGAATCTAATAACTCTGATGTTTAGATTTTGTCAATTTTATCCAACCAATCCAATAAAGGAGGTTGTTAAAGCATTTATTCATTCTGATATTAAATTTTGTCAGTTTTTATTCGATGCATCTGACAAAGGATGTTGATAATGAATTTATTCACTCTGATACTTAGATTTTGTCAATTTTATCCGACGTGTCTGGCAAAGGATGTTGATAAAAAAAAATATTCACTCTAACACTTAGAATTTGTCAATTTTATCCTATGTATCAGAGAAAAGGATGTTAATATAGAAATTAGTCACTCTGATACTTAGATTTTGTCGATTTTATCCGAAATATCCGATATAGGATATTGTTAAAGCATTTATTCATTCTGAAATTTAGATTTTGCCAATTTTATCCGACATATCCGACAAAGGATGTTGATAATGAATTTATTCATTCTGAAATTCAGATTTTGTCAATTTTATCCTATGTATCCGAGAAAAGGGTGTTAATAAAAAAATTATTCACTCTGACAATTAGATTCTATCAATTTTATCCTAGGTATCCGAGAATAGGATATTGATATAGATTTTATTCAGTCTGATACTGAGATTTCGTCAATTTTATCCAACAAATCCGATAAAGGATGTTGTTAAAGCATTTATTTATTCTGAAATTTAGATTTTGTCAATTTTATTTGATGTGTCTGACAAAGGATGTTGATAAAAAAAATTATTCACTCTGGCACTTATATTTTATCAATTTTATTCGATGTCTCTGGCAAAGGATGTTGTTAAAAAAATAGTCATGCTGATACTTAGATTTTGTCACTTTTATCCGAAATATCCGACAAAGGATGATGTTAATGAATTCATTCATTATGAAATTTAAATTTTGTCAATTGTATCCGACGTATTCTCCAAAGGATGTTTATAAAAAAAATTTATTCACTTTAACACTTAAAATTTGTCAATTTTATCCTATGTATCTGAGAAAAGGATGTTGATATAGAATTTAGTCACTCTGATACTTATATTTTTTCAATTTTATCCGACATATCCTATAAAGGATGTTGTTAAAGCATTTATTCATTCTGAAATTTAGATTTTGTCAATTTTATTTGATGTATCTGACAAAGGATGTTGATAAAAAAAATATTCACTCTGGCACTTATATTTTATCAATTTTATTCGATGTATCTGGCAAAAGATGTTGTTAAAAAAAATATTCACTCTGATACTTAGATTTTGTCAATTTTATCCGACATATCTGACAAAGGATGTTGATAATGAATTTATAAATTCTGAAATTTAGATTTTGTCAATTTTATCCGATGTATCTGCCAAAGGATGTCGATAAAAAAATTTATTCACTCTAAAACTTAGAATTTTTCAATTTTATCCTTTCTATCTGAGAAAAGGATGTTGATATAGAATTTAGTCACTCTGATGCTTAGAGTATGTCAATTTTATCCGACATATTCGATAATGAATGTTTTTAAAGCATTTATTCATTCTCAAATTTAGATTTTGTCAATTTTATTTGATGTATCTGACAAAGGATGTTGATAGAAAATTTATTAACTCTGATACTTATATTTTGTCAATTTTATCCGACATATCCTACAAAAGGATGTTGATAATGAATTTATTCATTCTGAAATTTAGATTTTGTCAATTTTATTTGATGTATCTGACAAAGGATGTTGATAAAAAAATTTGTTAGCACTGACACTTAGACTTTGTCAATTTTATCCCATATATCTGAGGAAAGGATGTTGATATTAAATTTAGTCACTCTGATACATAGATTATGTCAATTTTATCCGACATATCCGATAAAGGATGTTGTTAAAGCATTTATTCATTCTGAAATTTAGATTTTGTCAATTTTATTTGATGTATCTGACAAAGGATGTTGATTAAAAAAAATATTATTCACTCTGACACTTATATTTTGTCAATTTTATCCGACATATCCGATAAAGGATGTTGATAATGAATTTATTCACTCTGAAATTTAGATTTTGTCAGTTTTATTTGATGTATCTGACAAAGGATGTTGATAAAAAAACTTTATTCACACTGGCACTTAGATTCTGTCAATTTTATCCTATGTATCCGAGAAAAGGATGATGATATAGAATTTATTCACTCTGATACTTAGATTTTGTCAATTTTATCCGACATATCCGACAAAGGATGTTGATAATAAATTTATTCATTCTGAAATTTAGATTTTGTCAATTTTATCCGATGTATCTGCCAAAGGATGTTGATAAAAAAAATTATTCACTCTAACACTTAGAATTTGTCAATTTTATCCTATGTATCCGAGAAAAGGATGTTGATATAGAATTTAGTCACTCTGATACTTAGATTTTGTCAATTTTATCCGACATATCCGATAAAGGATGTT